>NW_025800001.1:0-4253 GCF_021613505.1 Equus quagga | reverse complement strand
CCTTGTATTAGTGAATTTATATACGCAATTTATTCATTTGATTTTTCTTAACAATGTTTTAAGCCCCTACCAAATACTACTTTGGTCCCAGAGGTATATGAAACAGTCATTCAAATAAAATAACAAAATTAGACATCAAGTAAGGGGAGAACAGAGATCCCTAAGAGGCACAAAACAACAGGGAAGAGTCTTAACGATTTACTTCATTGATAGTTTCCAGGCTGTGACACAGGGAGGGAGAACTGAGGCGAACTCAGCAGAATCCCTGCGTTAAGGAGAGAGAGATGAGAAAAGATGAATTCTCCAGTGATGAGACAGGGCACAGAGAGAATCTCAGAAATTTCCAGAGGGCCCCCATTTGAATATTCAGTTGCCTACTTATCAGCAGATGCATGAAAATATATATCCACACAAAGACTTGTACATAAATATTCACAGCAGCTTTAATTGTAGTAGCTAAAAACTAACTTTTCATCCAACAAACTCCTACTTCTAAACTTAGCTCAAACATCATCTGTAAAGTCTTCCTGATCTTGTCACCTGTGACCTCCTCTCAGTCCATAGTTCATTTCACTCCAGCCACCCTGACATTATTCCTCTCAAATAAGGCAGATCTACGCCTACTGTCCAAAATGCACTGCTCCCAGGTATTGCTTGGGTAACACATCCTCCAAAACTTTGTTCACTTGTCACCTCCAAAGCTCAGTTTATAATCACAAGCTACAATCATAAACTGACCCCCCAATCTCTGTAGCATCTGTGTACCAAAGGTAGCATAATAACTTGTTCTCTAAATAAGGAATTGAATGAATGGACATACCAGATTTTCACAGTCTCTTACTTCTGATCAGTGAAATTGACCTTCCTGTGAAAAGGAAGTAATAAATATATAAGAAGTGAAGGTTAATCTCTTAGTTCAATATGAAAATTATTTACCCTACAGGACTGAAAAGTCATTGTCTAAACTAGCAATTTTGTTTAAGGTGACCTCAGAGCACAGATAAACCACTGAAGGACCAAACTTGGACTTACTCAAAGAATATAATGTCATTAATTGACCCAAAACTTTGATCCATGAAAGAAGCTATCCTAGGGATACGACCACAATGCTATTCTCTAGCTCATATTGACAACAGAGTTTATGAGCTCGATGTTGGATCACGACATCCTAATTTTGCAACCACTATTTAAGGTTTGTTGTTACAAATAAAGTCATATAAGATCTTAGTTCAAAATTGGAGCAAGTGTTTCCAATTTATACTACATCATTCAAATATGAAGAAATAAAAGACATAAGGCCTACTTTACGCAAGCATCATAAATTAAATAGTTGTAATCTTCTAAATATGGTATGTTAATACAATGCCCTGCCCAAGAATAGGGCTTATGAAGGTGACAGACCAGGTAATTGCAGATAAGTTAAACGATGATCCCCAGAACTTCAACTCGAGCTCAACATCATAACAAGTATGTTTTTACTCAAACTTCTGCTGCTTATTGTCCCAATCATATTTGTTGTAGCTGTTCTAACACTGACTGAACGAGAAATTACAGGCCTGGAGCAGGGAAACTATGACCCACAGCCCAAATCTAGCAATTCATCTGTTTTTCTACATTCTATGAGCTTTTTTCTCATTTTAAAATGGTTAAAAATATAAAAATAAATGTTTTATGATGAGTGAAAATTATATGAAATTCAAATGTTGGTATCCATATGAAGTTTTGTTGGAACATAATCATATCTATTTGTTTGCATATTGTCTGTGGCTATGTTGTGGTACAGTGGCAGAGTTGAGTAGTTGTAACAGAGGCTATATAGCCAGCAAAGTCTATTTACTATCTATTCTTTTAGAGAAAACATTTTCTGACTCTTAGTTTAGGCTACACACAGCTATGAAAGGAACCAGATATTGTAAGTCCATATAGACAATTGCAACCCAATTGCAGATGCTATAAAATTATTTATTAATAAACTCCTTTGACCTCTAAATCTCTTAGAACTGTTAGCCATTATTGAACCTATTCTATCCGTTATTTTAGCATTAACAATTTGAGCACCAATCCCAGCACTATACCACCTGATAAAGTTAGGACCATTTTTCCTTCTATTTGTATTAGCTCTAGCTACTGATAGTATCCAATGATTGGAATAAGCCTCAAATTGAAAATATGCTTTTATGGATGTTCTAGAAGAAGCGGTACAAACAATTTCATAGAAGGTTACACTAGTAATTGTTTTATTATCAGTTATACTAGTGAATGGATGATCACTCACACTTTCTACCCTCATCACTGTGGCTCATGACACCTTACCTTAATATGATTTATTTGAACCCTGGCAGAAATGTATTTATGATCTTTTTGGCCTTGTGCTATTTTTCAATAATGTGAATCCCTTCTAACATACTACATGATTTACTTTTTTATTATATTCATTGTCTACCGTCTGCTTCCCTAGCCGCTAGAATGTAACCTGTTATGAGGGTGAGAATTTCTATCAGGTGTTTCTTTTTTTCTTTTTTTGTTCATTGAAGTATCCCCAGTGCTTAAAATAATGCCTGACTCATATCAGGCGCTGACTATAGATTATTCAATAAATCTCTTTTCTGAAACCTTTGTATCATCTCTGATAAGAGAGAGTGAGGCTCTCCTTTGTTCACAGAACATACTTATTATGCTATATTGTAAATATTTGTTTATGTGTTGACTTTCTCACTATATCATGCAGTTTTGAAAACAGGGCTTCTTTTCATTAACCTTTGTTTTCAAATAAATGTTTGGTGAGACAAAGAATAAATCAAACCTTGAAGTAGTGAATTAATTGGCTTTTAAATCCAAGGTCAGAATTAATTTGCTGTAACTTATGACTCCTTGAGTAGTAAAATAATCAACAGCAAAAATTATTCTGAAGAAAATATTCGAAATGAGTCTCTGTATTTAGTTTTATGAAATTCTAGGTTGGCTTATGGGATTTTGATTTGGGAAGTTAATTTTATTTAACAAATTCTTTGGAGCACCTACTCTGTGCAAGGACATGACTAGGGCTGGACCTGGGATGGCCCGCACACTCTGCCCAGGTTGAAATGCAGACACGTGGTAAATGGAGGAGGGCCGTTTTCTAGTGAGTAACTCATTTTCAGGAATTAAATTAAATCCAAGGAAACTGGAATATATTTTAAAATGTCCCTGAGAATTTTAGCTTGATAAATTAATACTGGCATTCTTCTCCTCTGAAATGTCAGCAGCATCACTTGAAGCTGAGTTACTGTTTCACTGCAAAAGCCCTCTTTCCCCTCTCCTTGGCAGCTACCTTTTCAGAGTGAAAAGGTGATAGGAAAATTTTGATTTTCATTATAATTGGAGCTATGTATGCTGCCTTGTCCTCTTCTTGAGACAAAGAAATAATCCAAGAAGTTATCATTTTTCAGGGAACAGAAAACATAGTTGATCGTATTTTGTACATAAAAATTCCTGAGACTATCAAAGTCTCTCTTAGGGCTATTTTTCCACAACCCACGTTACAGTCACCCAGTTGTCCTTGATTTTGGGTACTCACAGTTAACTGTGCACAGCTAATCATAAGGTAGAACGAAGAGCCATTTAATGATTTGCTAATAGATCATGTCACAAAGCAAAAGACCATGTCACAGACTAAAGGAATAATGCCTGTGTAAAACAAAAATGCATCCCTTAATTCATCTCTTAGAGACTGAATGCTGCAGAAATAGGGCCAGTGCATACGGTTGTTGCCTTAGTCATCTCAGGCTGCTATAACAAAACATAGACCAGGGGGCTTAAACAACAGATATTTATTACTCACAGTTCTAGAGGCTAAAGTTCAAGATCAAGGTGCTGGTAGATTCTCTTCTGGTGAGTGCCCTCTTCCTGACTTGTAGACAGCTGCCTTCTTCCTGTGTCCTTACATGGCCTTTGCTGGGTGTGTGCTTTTTTTGGTAAGGACACTAATCCCATCATAAGGGTCTCACCCTTATAACCTCATCTAAATCTAATTGCCTTCCAAAGGCCCCACCTCCAAATACCATCACAAGAGGGGGATTAGGGCTTCAATATGTAAATCTGGGGGTACACAAACATTCAGTCCATTACAGTTACATAGACTGTGCAGTGCACAAATCTAACAGGGTCAGGAGTCAGCAAACTATACCCTGCTAACCATTTTTAAATAAAGTTTTATTGGAATACAGCCATACTTGTTTGTTGGCATATTATCTGTGGTTGATTCTGTACTTCAG
>NW_025800000.1:0-1227 GCF_021613505.1 Equus quagga | reverse complement strand
TTTTTCCTTAATGTTTGCCACCTGAGCTAGCGCCTGTTGCCCATCTTCGTCAGTTTCAGAGGGTGGATTTCTCCGTGTTGCTTTTTGCCCAGGTCTCTACTAGCTTTTGTGTGTGTGTGTGTGTGTGTGTTCCTGCTTAAGGATTGCCACCTGGTCTAGGCCCTGTTGCCCATCTCCGTCAGTTTCAGAGGGTGGATTTCTCAGTGTTGCCTTTTCGCCAGCTCTCTACGCCCTTGTGTCTTTTTTTTTTTCTGCTTAAATGTTGCCACCTGAGCTAGCCTCTGTTGCCCATGTTCGTCTGTTTCAGAGAGTGGATTTCTCAGTGTTGCTTTTTCCCCAGGTCTCCATGCCCTTGTGTGTTTCTTTTGCTTAACGATTGCCACCTGAGCTAGCCCCTGTTGCCCATCTTCGTCAGTTTCAGAGGGTGGATTTCTCAGTTTTGCTTTTTCCCCAGGTCTCCACGCCCTTCTGTGTTTCTTTTGCTTAACGATTGCCACCTGAGGTAGCCTCTGTTGCCCATGGTCCTCAGTTTCAGAGGGTGGATTTCTCAGTGTTGCTTTTTCCCCAGGTCTCCACGCCCTTGTGTGTTTCTCCTTTTCTTGCTTAATGTTTGCCGCCTGAGCTAGCCTCTGTTGCCCATCTTCTTCAGTTTCAGAGGGTAGATTTCTCAGTGTTGCTTTTTCGCCATCTCTCCACACCCTTGTGTCTTTTTTTTTTTCTGCTTAAATGTTGCCACAGAGCTAGCCTCTGATGCCCATGTTCGTCAGTTTCATAGGGTAGATTTCTCCGTGTTGCTTTTTCCTCAGGTTTCCACGCACTTCCTTTTATTTTTCCTTAAAAATTGCCACCTGAGCTAGCCCGTGTTGCCCATTTTCGTGGGTTTCAGAGGGTAGATTTCTCACTGTTCCTTTTTTGCCAGGTCTGCACGCCCCTGAGTTTTGTTTTTGCTTACACATCAACACCTGGGCTGGCCTACGTAGCCCGTCTTCTTCAGTTTCAGAAGGTAGATTTCTCAGTGATGCTTTCTACCCAGGTCTTCACGATCCAGTGTTCTTTTGTTGGAGTTGTTTTGTTTTTTTTTTTTTTTGCTTAATAATTGCCACCTGACCTAGCCTGTCTTGTCCATCTTCGTCAGTTTTAGAGGGTAGATTTCTCAGTGCTGCTTTCTCCCCAGGTCTCCACGCCCTTGTGTGTTTCTCTTCTTTTTGCCTAATGATTGCCACCTGA
>NW_025799999.1:0-12218 GCF_021613505.1 Equus quagga | reverse complement strand
AGGCCCTTTTGGAAAAACAAAGTCAGGCTGAATTAGGTTTATACCAAATGGCTTCCTCATATAATCCAATATATCCCATTGCTTGCCATTTTTATTTGTCATTAATTACATCTCAATAAAACCGTTATAAAAAAGTGATACTTCTTAGGGTAACGAATAAACTTTTGTAGGTCACTGAGTTCTTCGTTATTGTGTGGTTCTCTTACTCTGTCTTTTCCTGGAGCTAATTTTGGTTCATATCTACAGTGGCTAATTGTCACCAGGACCCTAAAATGTGAGCAAGGACAGAGAAGTTATACCTTTTCTTTGATGCCACTCCAGGCCATCTCAAGTATGTCCAAAGAAATAGCAGTTACTCATTTGTGCAGTGGCAAGTTTAAGTAACTTTATGTAAAAAATAAAAAAGAAAAGGCATCTGTTTTGGAAGTTTTAAAAAAAATTTTAGCTTATTCACCCAAGTCATCACTGGTATTCATATTGTATCAATATTTTAGTTATCACTTGTATTCACAATATGTACTAAAGTGCTTTTTTATGTTCCTCCCTCAAAAAAGAGGGAGATGTTGTTCTATTATTAATGATTTGTAGTGTTAAAGCATCCAAGATCTTTCTTTTGTGTGTCTAGATAAAGGAGAGCAGAGAATATGAAAGAAAGGTAAAAAGATGAAGCAGCTTAAGGCAGTGGGCACCTGGGTCATCAGAGCTGGCCACTGTTTGGGAGATGCCAGATAAGATGAGAAGGAGCATGGATATTACTATCTCCATTTCAGCTGAGCATACCCACATAGGCCAAGAATAATACTATGGTTACCACCTATGACCACTCAATATAGGAGATTCTAGACTCCAGGGCAGGATGTGCAGATAGTAATATTGGTTCCTCAGCATTTTTAGCTAATCATGCACCTCAAGGATGTGAAAAAACTAAGACAAAGAAGCCTGGAATGAGGGCTGGTGGGAGAGAGTTTTCAGTGTTCTGGACATCCACTTCTTACTCCAGGGCAAGTTTCATAAAAACCACTTGAAAAACTTAACTCAGATCTCTGGAGTTTGAGGGATGAAAGGGATCAGTATTTGAGTCCTGTCTGTGGAAAGCTGAAGGAAATAAGCTGTAGCTAATGCGGTCCCAGCCTGATGCCAAAAAGATACTAAGACTGTGCTGGGAACAAAGTGCACTTTCAATGAAAGTAGGGCAAGGGTGTGAGTTTCCCTGTGGATTAAGTGTGATTCCAACAGATGGGGGTTCTTCTTGGTTCATCTTAAAACGGAGCCATCTAAGAAGATTTCCCAGTGAGCACCAAGATGCAGCAGAAAGGAAAACCATCAGAAGCTCAGGGGCTGAGGGGGGACTCGAAAATAACAGCTGAAGTGGCATGGCCCATAGTCAGATGTTACCAGTTAGGGATTACCAAGGAACCTGCTAAAGCATCCTGTGAGAGGAGTAGCCAAATTTTTATCTGCTATGTTGAAGGTCCTGATGTCAGATGGCAACTATACCAGTCAACAAGCCCTGTTCTGCCCTTAATTGTTCCTCTTTCCTCTCCATTCCCGGAGGCGCTCAAGGGAGTACTTAGTGAGTAGGGAAGAAAACTGTGAAGAGGCCAATGTTACCCCACCCATTAATTGCGGGCCTCTTAGCCTCAGGCAGGCCAGACCTAAGAGAGTGACATTTCAAACTGATTAAAGATCTGATATTTGATATTACACTTGATGTAACTTTTCAGTGACAGAAATCAAACTGTTCTTACATGTAAAAGGAACTCAAAAAGCTGTCAAATTTCCCCAAGATTTCCTAAGGGATGGGAAAGAATAATTCCATTCAGCAGATTTAAAGTTTCAGTGGGAGAAAAAACAAACTTTCTTTCTACTTGCTCCCTATTGAATCAAATTCATTCAATAAGCTTACGTGACAGCAGCTATAGTGTTGGATCAGAATCCCTGCCATTGACTTTGTAGTTTTCACCTGAGTGGAGATTTCTCGTGGTCTGCGGCATAGGTCCTGCCAGTCCTCACAGGAATGTACCATAAACATTCAGTATTCTTTCCAGCCCTGCCTTTGCCTCTGTACTTCTAGTTGTCACAAAAGGGTGCTTTTCGCAGGGTCCTCAAGACAATTCTAAGAGCAAGGGGGGCACTTAGACAGCTGGCAAGGTGATAATACTGAGCTCTGAACCTTGGATGTTTGATTGCACACAGTTGAGCCCCTCAAACTGAGTCAGTGGAGAATACACCCTGATGACACCAGCTCAGGTTGGTTTCTGTCTCCTGAAACCAGCTCTCTTAATTAATACATCTAACTAGCCCATTTGTCAGTCCCTGACAGGGACACTAGGGAGGTTTTATGGGAAGATCCATTTGTTCTGTGGCTTTGACCTTGAAGATAAAGAATACACATCACTTATTAAATTGTTACAGGCAAGATAAGTGTTAACATATTCTCTGTGGAATGCAGAAATTCATTTTATTAAATTTTTCATTCACTTATTCAAAATTATTTATTAACAGCTTGCTTTGTGTCAGACACTCCTCTAGACATGTGGATATAGCAGTGAATAAAACAGATAAAGTCACCGTCCTCATGGAATCTGTGTTATTGTAGATGGAGGTGGAGAATAGACAACAGAAATTTAAGCTAATAATTTTGTTAGTTTTTATAGATAACAGAAAAAGGCTAATAATAGACAACAGAAATAAGGTAATAAATTTAAAAAATTATTCAATGTGAAACAGTGAAACATATTATGATGAAACACTAACAGAAATATAAGATCATGGGGTAAGATCATATGGGATTTGGTAGAGGAAGCTCCTGCTTGGCAGCAGTAGTGGGGCACATGCAGAGCTCAGCAACAAAGAGTGGTGACAGCTTCCTTAGCTCTGGGTAACACCGTTTTCTCCTTTTTGCTATTACAGCCCTTTGTAACAACTCTGCAACCAATTCTCTGCATTAAATCCCTTTCTGCCTAAAATAACTTAGTGATTTGTGTTTCTTAACTAGACACCTGAGGTAATACTCTGGAAGGGTAAAGATCCTGCTAGCTCTCAGAAAGAAGTGGAGTCAGAATTCCCTTTATCTATCTCTTACATCTGCCACCCTTGTAGGTTGGCCTCTCTTTTTATCTCTGAAGAAATATGCCTTCCATGAAAAGCTCCCAAAATTTGGTAACAAGCAGTAGTATGTAGTGGTTAAGAGCATGTACTCTAGTGTCAAACTGCCTGGATTCAATTCCTGGCTCTACTACTTTTTGGCTGTGTGACCTCAGGCAAATTGCTTAATCTCCTTTACCACAGATTCTTCATCTGCAAAATGGGGACACTAATGAATTCTACTTCATTGGAGTTCATGAGGATACATTTGATTAATACATATAAATTTCTCAGAATAATCTCTGGCACATAGTAAGTATTCAATAGATTGTGGCTGCCATTATCTTACAATTTCCCACTAGAAAGGTGGCTGAGAAAGAGAACTTGCTTTCTCTTTCAACAAAAATTGAAAAATTTTCCATGTTCATGAATTGGAAGTTAATATTGTTATGATGGCAATACTATACAAAGTGATCTACAGATTCATCACAATCCCTATCAAAATCCCAGCTGATGTTTTTGTAGAAATTGTAGAAAAGTAATCCTAAAATTCACATGGAAATACAAGGGACCTGGAATAGCCAAAGCAATATTGAAAAAGAAGAACAAAGTTGGAGGATTCACCTTTCCCTATTTCAACACTTACTAGAAAGCTACATTAATAAAGACTTTGTGGTATTGACATAAGGCTAGACATATAGACCAATGGAATAGTTTGAGAGTCCAGAAACAAACCCTTATATTTATGGTCAATTGATTTTCAACGAGGCTGTCAAGACTATTAAATGGGAAAGAATAGCCTTTTCAACAGATGATATTGTGATAACTGGATATCCACATGTTAGAGAATTAAGTTGGACCCATATCTCACATCATATACAAAAATCAATGCAAAATGGTTGACAGACTTAAACTTAGGATCTACAACTATCAAACTCTTAGAAGAAAACATAGGGGTAAATGTTCATTACCTTGGGTTAGGCAATGCTTTCTTAGTCATGACAATTAAAGTGTAATAAACAAAAGAAAAATAGTTAAATTGGACATCAAAAAGAAAATATTTTGTGTTGCATAGGACACCATAAGTAAATGAAAAGATAACCCACAGAATAGGAGAAAATTTTGGAACTCATATATCTGATAAGGGACAAGCAACCACAATGTGTAAAAACTACAATGTATAAAAACCACACTGTATAAAAAAATCTCATACCTCAACAATCAAAAGAGAAATAACCCATTTTAAAAATGGGCCAAGGTTTTGAATAGACACTTCTCCAAAGAATATATAGGAATGGCCAGTGAACACATGAAAAGATGCTCAATATGGTTAGTCATCAGGGAAACGCAAATCAAAACCACAATGAGATACCACTTCCCACTCACTAGAATGGCTGTAATAACAAAAGACAGACTATTGCCTGTATAGGTGAAGATGTGGAAGAAATAGAACACTTATATATTGCTAGTGGGAATGTAAAATGACAGTCACTTTGGAAAGTATTTTGTCAGTTCCAGAAATGCCAAACCTAGAGTTACGTCCAAGACAAGCTTTGCCGTGCAAGAAGAATCAATAAACCTCTTGGGTTGTCTCATTCAGCAAGTTCTCCCTAATGCATCTCTTAAATTTAGCAGTGGCCATGGTGGTTCTTCTCTGGACAGGAAGATAAAAGGGAAATACAAACATACTTGTACACAATAATTTATACCTGAAAGTTTATAATGGCTTTATTTATAATAGTCCAAAAATGGAAACAACCCAAATGTCCATTGACTGATGAATGGATAAGCAAATTGTGGTATGTCCATATAATGGAATATTATTCTTCAATAATTACTTGTCTTTCATGAACACCTACTGTGCCCTGCCCCTTTCTGGGCTCCCTTGAAGACTCCAAAAGCCCTAGCATGTGAGAACCATGGCTTAGATGAATGGCTCTCAAATACTGAACGTCTTGCCACATCAGAATAATCTGGGATCCTTGGCAGGATCCATATTCCTATGAAGAATCCTCAGAAAATCTGAATGGGTCTGCAATAGAGCCTAGGAATATGATTTTAATAGTCTCTATGGGGTTGAGAACCTCTTCCATTCTGCCATGCAGATTCTGTTACAAACAGTGCAGCAGACAGGCTTTCATCATGAGTATAGTTACTTCCTAAGTATGCCTCACAGACACCAAGGACAGAGGGTCTTCTGATTTGAATCAACAGAACAGAGTGGTTCTTAGGCATACCTACAACTAATATCTGCACTTTTCTTTTTTTTTTTATTTAGTTAGCTTCAGTTTATAACATCATTTCAGTTTCAGGTATACATCACTGTACTTTGACTTCTATATGCACTGCATCGTGTTCCCCACCAAAAGTCTAGTTTCCATCCATCACGACACAAATGTCTCCCTTTACCCCTTTCACCCTTCTTCCACCCCCTTCCTCTCTGGTAACCACAAATCTATTCTCTGTATCTATGTGTTTGTTTGTTGTTGTGTTTTTCCTTCTATATTCGAAATATGAGTGAAATCATAGGGTATTTGTCTTTCTCCATCTGACTTATTTTGCTTAGCATAATACCTGCAAGGTCAATCCATGTTGTTGCAAGTGGCAAGATTTCATCTTTTTTGATGGCTGAGTAGTATTACATTGTCTATATATATATATACTACATCTTCTTTATCCACTCATCTGTCAATGGGCACTCAGGTTGTATCCAAGTCTTAGCTATTGTGAATAGTGCTGTAATGAACATATGGGTGCAAATATCTTTTTTTAAATGAGAAAGATTGGCCCTGAGCTAACATCAGTGTCCATCTTACTATATTTTGTATATGGGATGCCACCACAGCATGGCTTGATGAGTGGTGCCTAGGTCTATGCCTGGGATGCAAACCCGTGAACCCCAGGCCACTGAAGTGGAACATGTGAACTTAACTGCTACACCACTGGGCAGGCCACTTAAAGTACTCTACTATTTTTGTATTGCTGTCAGTTTCTCCCTTTAGGTCTGTTAATAGTTGCTTTATATACTTTGGTGCTCCTATGTTAGGTGGTGCATGTGTATTAATAAATGCTATATCTTCTTGATGCATTGTCCCCTTTATCATTATATAATGCCCATCTATATCTCTTATTATCGTTTTTGGCTTCAAGTCTATTTTGTGATATAAATATGGCTACATCTGTTTTCTTTATTTTTAAGAAATATTTTCTGTTTTTTGGTGAGGAAGATTGGTCCTGAGCGAACATCTGTTGCCAATCTTCCTCTTTTTGCTTGAGGAAGATTGTTGCTGAGCTAACATTTGTGCCAATCTCCCCTATTTTGTATGTGGGATGCCACCACAGCATGGCTTGATGAGTGGTGTGTAGGTCCACACACAGGATCCGAACCTGTGAACCCCTGGCCACTGAAGTGGAGTGCATGAACTTAACTACTACACCACTGGGCCAGCCCCTATTTTTCAGTTTTATTATCACATGTCTTGGAGAAGGTCTTTCTGCATTGAGATAATTGGGTGTTATATTAGCTTGATGGATTTGTCTTTCTGGTTCCTTCCCCTGGTGTGAGAAGTTCTCAGCTATTATTTCTTTAAATAAGCTCTCTTCTCCCTTGTCTCTCTCTTCTCCTTCTAGGACACCCATTATTCTTGTGTTGCCTTTTCTAATGGAGTTGAATAAGTCTCATAGAATTTCAACATTTAAAAAAAAATCTTAGTTCTCTCTCCTCCTCTACCTGCATAATTTCCAGGTTTCTATTTTCAAGCTTACTAATTCTCTTTTCCATATGATCTGCTCTATTTCTAATGCTTTCTACTTTATTCTTCATCTCATTTATTGAGTTCTTCAGCTCCAGAATTTCTATTTGGTTCTTTTTTAGAGTTTTAATCTCCCTCATAAAGTATACCTTCTGTTCATTGATTTTATTCCTGAGCTCATTGAACTGCATTTCTGAATTTTCTTGTAGCTCACTGAGTTTCTTCATGATAGATGTTTTGAATTCTTTATCAGTTAGATCACACTCTTCCATGACTTTATGTTTGGTTTCTGGATAACTGTTATTTTCTTTCTATGATGCCATGTTACCATGGCTTTTTGTGGTGCTTGCTGAGTTATTCCTCTGCTGGCACATTTGTTGTAGCAAACACTTTTCTTATTTAGCTACACCTTTGTTTGTTTTGGATTCCAACTATTCAACCAATTGAAGATTTGAGAAATATCTTTTATTTTTCAGTAGGTAGCACTATATCACTAATTTTTGGTTTCTTTTACCTGGGCTGCCTCTGCCTATATTTGAGGATCCACACAACCCACTCTCCATCCCCTCTATTAAGAGTGATGCTAGTACTCTTGTCATTGCCACCTGTGCCTCCAGGGGTCACTGATTCCTTGCTGTTGCCAGTGTCATTGTCGTTTCTGGCTTCACTGCCAGTGGCACAGGGATGGCTGATGCCTCAGACACATCTAGGATCACCTGAATCAGAAGCTCTTCTGTCATGGTGAGGGGAGGATGAGGCGGGAGGGAACCAAATTCACAAGGTTCCACCTCTACTGTTGTCCATTTCTTTGTGGCCCCCAGTGCTGCTGTGGTTGGGAGGCCAGAGTTGTATGCACACCTCTGCAGCTACTACCAGGCTCTGAGCTGTGGCTGGGGGCCTGCGATTGCAGGGCTCTGCCTCCACTGCTACTCTGCTCCCCATAGTCACAAGTGCCACTGCAGATAGGAGTCTGGAGTCACATGTGCACCTCTGCTGCTGTCCACTGGGCTTTCTGGTGCTGGGGGTGGCTGGCTCAGCCACCTAAACAGGGGG
Source organism: Equus quagga (assembly GCF_021613505.1). Lineage (NCBI taxonomy): Eukaryota > Metazoa > Chordata > Mammalia > Perissodactyla > Equidae > Equus > Equus quagga. The sequence goes on along the minus strand of NW_025799999.1, from coordinate 4,326 downwards.
TCCAAGATCCTGGGCACTGCCTACACTGTTCTCCCAGTTCACCTCCTCTTTGTTTTCCAATTCACCTATCTTTGTATGTAGTTATGTGTGGATATTTCCAGCATCCTGGTGTGTTGGGCAATGTAGCCTTTGTTGGGTTTTAGATCTTGTAGTCACTGTAGATTGAAGGGGAGAGACAAAGGGATCCTCTCCTACTGCCATGATGATGACATCCCTCTACTTTTTTTAAATAATTTTTTTAGAGCAGTTTTAATTTTACAATAAAATTGAGTGGGAGGTACAGATATTTTCCATATACTCCATGTCCCCACACATGTATAGCCTTCTACATTATCAACATCACTCACCAGAATGGGATATTTTTAACAAGGATGAATCTACATTGACACATTATAATTACCCAAGGTCCATAGTTTACCTTAGGGTTTACTCTAGGGTGTTGTATATTCTATGGGTTTGGACAAATGTATAATGATATATATCCATCATCATAATATCACACAGAGTATTTTCACTACCCTAAAACTCCTCTGTGCTCTGCCTATTCATCTCTCCCCACTCCCTCAGCTCTAGCAACCACTGATTTTTTTAAATTATGTCCATAGTTTTGCCTTTTCCAGAATGTCATATAGTTGCAATCACACGATATGCAGCCTTTTCAGCTTGGCTTCTTTCACTTAGTAATATGCATTTAATGTTCCTCCATGTCTTTTAATGGCTTGATAGCTCATTTCTTTTTATCACTGAATAATATTTTGTTGTCTGTATGTATCACAATTTACTTATCCATTCACCTACCAAGGGATATCTAGGTTGCTTCCACATTTGGGAAGTTAGGAATAAAGCTCCTGTAAACATCCTTGTGCAGGTTTTTGTGTGGACATAAGTTTTCACCTCTTTTTGGTAAATGCCAAGGAGTGTGATTGCTGGATCATATGGTAAGAGTATGTTTAGTTTTGTAAGAAACCACCAAACTGTCTTCCAAAGCGGTTGTACCATTTTGTATTCCCACAAGCATCGTATGAGAGTTCCTGTTGCCATCTGTACTTTTCGACACCCCTTCCAAAGCCATTTTAGACCTATGCTTTTCACAGATGAGAAAAGTGATGCAAGTGTTACACAGCAAGTCAGGGACCTAAGACGTGAACCTATCACTTGACTCCCTGACCAGGGATGAATCACCATACCTACTGCTTAGTTTAAGTGATGCTTTAGGAAGAACTTGCTTAAAGGGACCACACAAGAGTTACTGATTCTTCCTTCCAGGCAAAATATAAGTCCTAGAGAGAGCACCTATCTGCCTGGACCAAGATCTTTCCTATCAGTGCTATGCCTTGAGAAGACAGAATTCCATATTCCCTGGGCCTTTGGGAAATGAAACCTAGCTCTTGTGTAAGAGGAAACTATTATTATGTATTGTTTTCCTTTCAGTACTGAAAAGGTCATCTCTAAGAGCATTTTAAAAAGTTTTTATAATAGTAAAAATAGAAGTTCATAATCCCACCACACTGACACCTGAAAAAAAAAAGCATGGTACTATGGATATAATTGTTAATACATTCTTTGCATTTATTTGCACCTTTTTGTGAAGGTAAATTTTGAAAATTTGAATTTTTCAGGTGAAGCATATGCATTTATTTACATTTCAAGATTTTTTGCTAACACACAACATTAAAATATTTATATCAGTTTACATTCCCACTAGCAATGTAAGAGAAGCTATACTTCCTCTACATCATTCCTAACATTTAAATACAGTTCATAACACAGTTAATAAATGGTGAAAGACTGAAAGTTTTCTCCCTAAGATCAGGACAAGATAAAGGAGTCCACTTTCACCACTGCTATTTTATATTGTAGTAGAAAATTTTAGCCAGAGAGATTAAGTAAGAAAAAGAAGTAAAAGGAATCCAAATTGGAAAGAAAAAAGTGAAATTATCTATATTCACAGACAACATGATCTTATATGTAGAAAATTGCAAAGAATCCACAAAAAACCTGCTATAGCTAATAAACAAGTTCAGCAAATTTGCAAGGTACAAGATCAACACTCAAAAATCCATTGTGTTTCTACACACTAGGAATGAGCAGTCCAAAAAGAAAATTAAAACAATCCATTTATAATAGCTATCAAAAGAATAAAATATCTAGGAATAAATTTAACCAAGGAGGTGAAAGACTTACACACTGAAAAGTACAAAACATTGCTGAATAAAATCAAAGAAGACCTAAATAAATGGAAAGACATCCTGTGTTCATGGATTAGAAACTTAATATTTTTAAGACGGAAATACTACCAAAGCAATCTACAGATTTACTGCAATATTTACCAAAATTCTGATCATCTTTTTTGTAGAAATGGAAGAACCAATCCCTCAAATTCATATGGTACTGCAAGGGGCCCTGAATAGCAAATATAGTCTTGAAAAAGTATAAAGTTGTAGGACGCACATTTCCCAATTTCAAAACTTACTATACAGCTATAGTAATCAAAACAGTGTGATGCTGATATAAGGAGAAACATATAGACTAATGGAATAGGATTGCAATTTCAGAAATAGAGCCATACGTCTATGGCCAATTGATTTTCAATAAGGGTGCCAAGATCATTCAATGAGGAAAGCGTAACCACTCCAACAAATGCCGCTGGATCCACAGGCAAAATAATGAAGTTGGACCCTTACCTTGAACCATATACAAAAATTAACTCAAAATGGATCAAAAACCTAAATACAAGAGCTAAAACAATAAAACTATTAGAAAAAATACATGGGGTAAATCTTAACGACCATGGATTTGGCAAATTGGGAAGAATGACTATCAATTGATACTGATATTATTGTTTAAGTTTTAATCAATTAAAAATTAACTTAAACTTGACCTAAATATTTATCATAATCAATATTACTATCAGAAATATGTTTATAAGAATCCTTTGATGTATGCCTCCAAAGCAGGGGCTGTTTACCAGGTATCCGCCTTGTCAGGAACCTGAGGATTCTGAGAGTGTGCTTGATGTGGGTTCCCTCATCCACTTCACCACAGTCATCTGGAATGTGGAAATATCATCTCCATTCTCTGAGGATCAGAGCTGTGAAGTTCTTTTCTAAGCTACTGCAGCCTTTTCTAAGCTCCTTCAGTGGGAAACCTGGGATTGGTATCAAGGCTTTCATTCCAAATCCCCAGTCCTTGTCTCCACTTCTTAGTCCCTTAGTTGTCCATTAGAGGTCTAGAAGAGGGAGGAGAGATGTTGTGTTATTGTTCTATGGCACGGTATCACCAGAATAGTCATTTTAAGTTCTAGAAACCTGGGTCTATGTTCTTTTCCTCCCACTAATGAGCTTTGCTTTCCTCATTTGTAAAGATTAGGGAGATGGACTGCGTCATCAGGTTATTTTACCCATTCACATTTTATCATCTAGGATCTGATACTCACTCCTTGTTATGGGTTGAATTTTGTCTCCTCCCAATAAAAGATATCTTGGAGTCCTAACCCCCAGTACCTTAGAATGTGACCTTATTGGGAAATAGTGACTTTATACGGGTAATCAGATTAAAATGAGGACATAGCCACAGCTCACTGAAAGGCTCTCTCCTCCTTTTATTGGGACATAATTGGAATAACTATGCAACCAAAGTCTTGCCTTGGGATAGTTTCTTGTACTCAAGAAATGAAGAAATCACAAATTTGTAGGTACTTCACGTAAAATCTGGTAGAGAGAAATTCTTGGCTGTAATTTCTAGCTTCAGGATAAGCAAATAATAAAAGGCTTTTAAAGCGCATTTTGAGAATCCTTATGAAACTTCTAACAAAGAAACTAAAGGAGGCCTGTTTGGCAAATTAAATTTCTTGCTGCAACTATGTAAATAATCAGACCAAGTGTAATGACACCAGCCTTATTTTGTCATCAAGAATAATCTTTCTCTGAGATTAATTTTATCAACAAGGGAGACTGTAGGGGAAAAATATGCTTTGAAGGAAAACTATGCATTGTCTATGGTGCAACTTCTGCATTATCTCATTCTGATTCTATGGGAGCTATTTTACAACCCTGTAAGCATACAGCAATGAAAGTTAAATTTTGTCTACAGACATGCAAATTAACCTTGTCCTGGGGAGAATGACACTCCTATTCAGTGTAAAAACTGGTTTTGTTTTCATTTAAACATTTGTTTCAATATTCCTGATCTATAATTGTGTCTAGGTTTTGGATTCTCCTTTGAACAAGTCATAGCATCTACCCAATTTCTTCATTGTGAGTAAAATAAAATCTTTAAGACGTATTTCTTTTTTAAGTGTATGAGAATCATGATTTTACTTTTTTT
>NW_025799998.1:0-9356 GCF_021613505.1 Equus quagga | reverse complement strand
GGTCCTCTCCGAGATCTCCGGCAATCCCTAGTCCCACGGGGCGGGCAACGGCAGCTGGGGGTCGCCCCGCCCTCAGGGATTCTCTCCGGGCCTCTCCCGGAGCCGTGAATGCTCAGCGTGGCCCCTCTGCTAATGGCAGACAGAAAGTTTTTGTCTGCTGCCCGGGCGGAGCTCCGGCGCTTCCCCTCCGGGTCGCAGGACCGGCCTTTGAAAATTCCCCCCGCCCCGGTCCTCTCCGAGATCTCCGGCAATCCCTAGTCCCACGGGGCGGGCAACGGCCGCTGGGAGATCTCCGTGCCCTGCGTGTCTCTCTCTGGGACCCTCCGGGCGCCCCGAGCACCAGGCTGGATCCCCCCGCCAATGGCGGGGAGAGACTCTCCCCGCGGGCTCAGGTGTGCAACTCCAAAGTTTCCCTCTGCGTTTAGGAGTAATTGCAGGGGGTTTAGGTAGGGTTCTGGTCACCTGTTTCCACCGTCGCTCCTCTGTTGTGTTCTCGCTCCTGCCCTAGACGTGCGTGGATCCTCTGGGTCGTCCGTTGGAAGAAAGCCGCTTGCGGGTACCAGGCTGCCCGTCGGGGTCGGAGAGCCCTCACCTATTTCCACATCTTCCTGGAGGAAAGTCCATCCGCCTTCCGATGTATAGTCACGTGGGTGTCTCAGACGTCCTGAGATGCTGTCTGGATATCCTTTGTCAAGCGATAAGTGTCCAAATAATTGTAGACTCGAAGGGCGAGAGACAAAGAGGACTACTCACGGCGCCATCTTGGCTCTTCTCCCCCATAAAGTACTCTTATGTCTCAACAATAAAAAGACAATCCAATATTAAATCATGGGCAGAGGATCTGAATACACTTTTCTCCAAAAAAGACAAATAAACGGAGAATAAGTACATCAAAAGATGCTCAACATTATTAGTCATTAGGGAATTGCAAATGAAAACCACAATGAGAGACCCACTGGGATTGCTATAGTAAAAAGATGGACAATAATAAATGTTGGTGAAGATGTGGAAAAATTGGAACCCTCTTACATTTCTGAAAGGAATGTAAAATGGTGCAGCTACTGTGGAAATCACTTTGGCAGTTCCTCAAATAAATCATAGAATTATCATATGATCCAGAAATTCTACTACTAGGATTACATCCAAGAGTAATGAAAATATACGTCCTCACAAAAACATGTACAGGGATGTTCATAGCAGTATTATTCATAATAATCAAAGAGTGAAAATAATCGAAATGTCCATCAACCGAGGAATGGATAAACAAAATGTTATATTTCCCTACATTAGGACATTATTCAGTCATATAAAGGAATGAAGTACTCTTATATGCTATGTAATGGCTGAATCTAGAAAACATTATTCTCAGTTAAATAAGCCAGACACAAAAGGGCACACATTGTATGATTCTACTTATGTGAAATGTCCAGAATAAGCAAATCCATAGACACAGAAATTAGATTACTGGTTGCAAGGGGATGGGTGGAGGTGGCAACTGGGAGTGATGGCTGATAAGAAAGGAGTTTCTTTTTGAGGAGATGGAAATATTCTAGAATTAGCACTGATAGTTGCACAAACTTGTTAATATACTTAAACCCACGGAATTGAACACATTAAAAGGGTAAATTTTATATGATATGAATTATATCTCAACAAAAATAGCAAAACACCCAGACTCCCTTAGGTAAGAATTTATTTTATATTAAGATAGAAAAATTATATGATTTGGTTTAGCGTACTTAATAGATGTTGAGCAATGGGAGAATAATTTATTGTAATGAATCAAGGGGGAAAGTTGCCTGAAGATACTTTTCCAATAGTCTTTTTTCTACAAAATAGACTTTCTCTAATCATAGTTTTGTTTTTAAGCTCTATGACTTTTATTTATTTTTTATAATAGATAATCACTGTCCATCTCAACAGCAATATGATAGTGCTTTCATGAAGTCTTTCTATACTACATTATTATTATTATTATGCTTTTAAAATTTCAGTCTTTTTGAAAGGACAGTGGTTTTAATAACTTTACCATTTATTTGGGAATAATGAATCTAACAAGATGGGTCATTCTCTGAATATGCAAACATAGTAATATTCGTATTCATTTTCACACTCCTTTTCAAATGAAAGAATTATTCTCTGATCAGTTTAATTACTATATTTCAATCTTGAGAGAATACTATCTATTTTCCATTTAGATCAGAACTGAGTTGTTCAATTCATATGCAGAAAATAACTAGGTTTCTGAATAATCTGGAGAATGTTAGGAAGCACACTGGATTTTCCAATCTCTTTCCATTTTTCTCCACTCTGAAGGAAGAGCTGCCAGATAGAAATAGCCTGTAGACTTATTATCTTAGTCGCTTAATTTTGGAGCTCTCTATACACCTAGAGGTTATTTCTTTGCACAGTAGGTGGGATATCTGGTTTCCATCATTTTATTTTGTAACTTACAAAAGAAAACAAATGCCTCCATGTCAAAATAACTGACCAGTGCTCTTCAAAATTGTCAAGATAATGAAAGACACAGAACAAATAGGAAATGTGACTGATTGGAGATGAAGCTCCAGACGGAATCCTAGAAGGCAAAAAGTTAAAACTTTAGGAAAATTAAAGCAAGTTCTACAGTTTATTAATAGCATTGTTCCAATGCTAATTTCCTGGGTTTGATAATTTTACTATTGTTATATAAGATCCTCATCTTAGCGGAATTTGGGTGAGGAAAATGCAGGACTTCTGTATGATTTTACCACTTTTCCATAAGTCTAAAATTCTTTCAAAATAAAAAGGAGAACAGCAGCAGTAACAACAACAGGAACAACTAAACCCTCTCAAAGATCAAGGTTTAGAATCAGAGATTGATTAACCCCAAAATTATTTTAGGAATTAATTCACTTTATTTAAGCTAATTCCATTCTAATAATGCAAGATAGATGACATTTAAAAAATATTCACATCATATTTTTCATCTTAACCATACCTATCATAAAATACATACTAATTGTCTCTGCAATGACTGATATTAATCACAGAACTGATCAAAACAGACCATAGTCCACTGATGGAATTCACTGTTATAAGCATGACAACAGTCTCAGAGGAAAACAAGAATTCCCTCTCTTCCTTTTGCCTGACCATTATGTTCTCTAATAAGCTTTATGTTTCCTCTTGTCTCTGTATCTCTCTCTCTCTTAATATAATGCATAGTTATTCTGGAACATTCTTCAGTAATGACAGAACAATTACCATGTGCTTCTTTATATGTCTTAACTAACCCATCAGCCATTGTATCTTCTCTTTCTTTGTCTTGTACTTGTTCTCATAATTATCATAGCTCTTGTTATTCTTCTTATGAGAATTGTTGAAACAAATCATATGTACTAATGCAATAGCTAAAAGCAGCTGGGAAGTAAAAATAAAAAACATATTTAGCAGAATCAAGCAGTTGAGTAGGAGAGTGTAAATAGTAAAAGTAATCTAAAAGTCTCACCTTAGTGTTAGGGATAAGAAAATAATGATTGAATTTGGCTTTTAGTTATTCTTTTGTTTTGAAATAAAATTAATGTCATTGAAAACTTTTAAATGAAATATTAATAATCAAAATCATCAGTGAATCAAATAATAATAATTCACATAAATCAAGTAGAGTTAATTAAAAAATTGCAAGAATGGTTCATTATTTTAACCATTAAGAAATATATCAACAAAGGTCATTACACTAACAAATTAAATGAATAAAGCCATATGGCTATATCTTTAAATACTGAAAAGACATTTAATAGAATTACACAATGAATTCCTGGTATGACTCTTAATAAAATAAGAATAGTAATTATGAAAAATACTATTTATGAAAAGCCAACATCAAATATTATTTCAGTTGTAGAATACTGAAGCCAGTTTGAATAACTTAGAAATGTCAATGAGATCAGCTACCATGCCAATAAGACTTGTTTTAGAAGTTTTATCCAATAAAATATGACAAAAGCCTGAAATAATTAACATAAATATTAGAAACCAAGAAAGATTTTTTTCTACTTTGTGGTCAATTTAATTGTTGATATAGAAAACCTAAGAAATTCCACTTAGGGGCTTGCTCCATGGCCCAGTGGTTAAGTTCGTGTGCTCCACTGTGGTGGCCCTGGGTTCAGATCCTGGGCGCGGACATGGCACTGCTCGTCAGGCCACGTTGAGGCGGCGTCCCACATCCCGCAACTAGAAGGACGTGCAACTAAGATATACAACTGTGTACGGGGGGGTTTGGGGAGACAAAAGCAGAAAAAAAAAAAGAAATTCCACTTAAAAAAACCATCAAAATGGATAATGTGATTTAGGAAGATTTCTGGGTATAGGATAAACAAAATCAATAGTGTTTTTTTCCACTATCTTCCATAATTTATAAGTGAGTAATCTCTACCATTTTAAATTTTAATAAAATTACAAAATATCACAAGATAAATATAATAACAATATAAGAGAAAAACCTTTAAATTATATAGAATGGGGTAGTACTTCAGGAACAGTGGAATAAAGACTTATCAAAGTCAGCTCCTCCAAAAAAGCAATGAAAACAGTGGTAAAAACTGTCAAAATCACCTTTTTCAGAACTCTGGAAATTAACCAAGTGTTTATAATCATTCATGGAGCACTTATTAGAGAAAAAAGGTTATATCCTGGAAATAACAGCAAGGTCTGTTTGCCCTATACCAATTCTCTTCTCCATGGATCCATGGTATCCTTGAAATCCAACAGTCTAGTAATCATAGTGCCATTAACACCAGCTGCCAAACAGCATGGGAGAGGGCAAACCAGGCTTGGAGCACCCTAAAAACTCCATCCCTAGAGAACTGTCGTTTTTAGACACATGTGGCATTTACTTGAAAACCTTCATTCTCAGGGAATATCTTTGTTTGATCTGACTCTGAGCCCACTAGGAACAGCCTTTTCCCTGGGGCGTTTGTCAAAAACAATCAGTGGCAATCATTTAATATACTTGCTTTCTGAGGCAGTGATAACAGCTGTGGCAAATAAGATTACGACCAAAAAACTTCAAAGGAAAAGCTGAAGAATGAGATGTCCATTGTGGGCTTTGAAGATATCCTACATACTCCTGGAAACTGAGAAGTCCAAGTGCATGTGCAGGCTATATACATGTTCAGAAAGATCTGAGATGCCCTAAGTGAAGGCTAAGGGAGAATTGTCCATTGTTTGCCAGAATGTTGATACCAAGCTCCAACATGCACATGGAGAACCTTGTCAAAAGCTAGAAAATGTACTGGTTGAAGGTATTTAAGGAAATCTCTCCAATCATTTGCTGACAACTACCCTAAACAAGCAAAGGCTTCAGTAGCCATACATGGCATAGAATATAGACTTTACCAATGTAGTCCAGGAGACTCACTAAACAAACAACAACAAAGATAAATCCTGAGTAAGAGAAGTCAATTCTAATTTCTAGAATTGCCACATTATATTATATAAAGGTCCAGTTTTTGACAAAAATTATGGAATATGCACAGAAACAAAAACACACGGCCATACACAGGAAAATAAGCAGCCAATGGAAACTTTCACTGAAAAACCCTCAGACGTTTCATTTAATAGACAAAGACTAAAACAGTTATTATAAATTTATTCAAAGAGTTAAAAGACATCATGTACAAGTAAATAAAGTATGAGAACAATATCTCACTAAATAGAGATGATCAATAAAGATATAAAAGCCATTTAAAAAAATTTGGAGCTGAAAAGTACAATAATTGAAATTCACTAGAGGAACTCCACAGCAGCACTGACAGATGAAAGAACAAGCAAACTTGCCAAGTAGGTCAATTTGGATTATCCATTCCAAGGAACAGAAAGAAAATAAGAATTAACAAAAATGAACAGAGCCTCAGAAACTTGTGAGGCACACTTAAGAATATCAACATATGAATAGTGGGAGTCCCAGAAGGAGAGAAGAGGGAAGAATGGGCACAAGGAATATTTTAAAAAGTAATGGCTGAACATTTCTCATGTTTGATGAATAACATTAATCTACATATCCCAAAATCTCTAAACTCTCCAAGTAAGATAAATTCAAAGAGATCCACACCTTTGCACATCATAATCAAAATTCAAAACCACAGTCAAAGAAAGAATATTGAACACAGCAATAGAGAAGTGAATCATGGCATAAAAGAGAGCTTCAATAAGATTAACAACTGATTTCCTAACATAAATCATGGAGGCCAGAAGGCACTGGGATGACATATTTAAAGTGCTGAAAGAAAGACTGTTAACCAAGAATTCTATACTCAGCAAAACTATATTTCAAATATGAACAAAAAATTAACACATCACCCAAATAAACAAAAACAGAAAAAAATTGTTGCCATAAGATCTGCCATAAAGGGAGTCCCAGAACGAAATGAAAAGATATTACACAGTAATTCTAAGAAATCAGTCAATCCATCAATAGCACTGGTAATGGTAAGTATATAGTAAAATATAAAATACAATATAAAGGCATTATTGGTTTATACTCACTTTTTTCTCATATCTGATTTACAAAACAACTGCATAAAATAATAATTGTGAAATTGAGTTGATATATTTATAATGTATTAGGATCTAGTTCATGGGAACTGATATATACAAAAGCAGTGTGTACAAAAAGTCCCCAAATTATGTTGGTGTGACCTATGTTTTTTCAACTTTACAATGGTGTGAAAGTGACACTTATTCAGTAAAAGCTTTACTTTGAATTTTGAATTTTGATCTTTCCCTGGGCTAGCGATACATACTATGATACTCTCTCATGATGCTGGGTATTGGCAGTGAGCTTCAGCTCCCAGTCAGCCATGCAATCAGAAGAGTAAACAATGGATACACTTACAACCATTCTGTACCCATACAACCATTCTGTTTCTCACTTTCAGTATAGTATTCAATAAATTACATGATATATTCAACACTTTATTATAAAATAGGCTTTGTGTTAGATAATTTTGCTCAACTGTAGGCTAATGTAAGTGTTCTGAGCATGTTTAAGGTAGGCAAGGCTAAGCTATGATGTTTGGTGGGTTGGGTGCATTAAATGCATTTTCGACTTAATATTTTCAATTTCCAATGGATTTATCAGAACATAACCCATCATAAGTCAAGAAAGATCTGTTTATACAATTGAAAATTAAGTTGGTATTACATTGCAGTGTATAGTTTTAAATTAACATGTTAATTCTTATCCTCAGGGAAAATGCTAAGGAAATAACTCAAATATTCATTAAAATAAACATGAGAATTAAATAATATACTAGAAAATATATATTCACCACAAGGTAAAGAATGAAGGAATAGAGGGGATAAAACATACGACATATAATAGCAAAATGGCAGACATAAATCCTAAATTATCAATAGTTAAATATCAATGTATTAAACATTCCAATCAAAAAGCAGAGATTAGCCAAAGGGATGAAAATTTTAAAAAACATAATGGGAGGAGATATTTACAAATCATATATATTATAAGATGTATGTCCAGAATATATAACGAATTTTACTAATTCAACAATAAAAAGTCTACAATCCAATTTAAAAAGGGCAAAGTATTTGAATACATATTTCTCCAAAGAAGGTACACATAAATGGTATTTAAGAAAATGAATAGATACTCAACATCATTAGCCAGAAGGGCAGTGCAAATGAAAATCATTATGTGACACAGCTTCACACCCACTAGGGTGGGAGATAAATAAGATGTAATAATAAGTGTCGATGAAGATGTGGTGAAATTGGAACCCTCATAAACATTGCCGGTGGGAATATAAAATAGTGTAGCCTCTGTGGAAAACAGTTTGGCAGTTCCTCAAAAATTTAAACATAGAGTTACCCTAAGGCTCAGCAATTTCACTTCTAGGTATATACCCAAGAGAAATGAAAACAAGTGTCCACTCAAAAACTTGTACCTGAATGGCCACAGCAGAATTGTTAATAATAGACAAAAAATGGAAACAACCCAAATATCCATCAACTGAACAATGGATGAATAATATGTGGTATATCCATAAAATGTAATACTATTCAGCAATAAAAAATGGAATACTTATACATGTTACAATATGGATGGACTTTGAAAACATTATGCTAAGTGACAGAAGCCAGACACAAAATACCACATATTCTGTGATTCAATTTACACAAAATGTCCTGAATAGGCAAATCCATAGAGACTGAAATTAGAGTAGTGATTGTCAAGGACTGAGGGGAGATAGGAATAGGGAATGAGTGCTAATGCATATGTAATTTCTTTTAGGGGTGATGAAAATTTTTTGTAACTAGATAGTGGTCATGATTGCACATCTTTGTGAATATACTAAAACCTTTGGATTGAACATTTTAAAGGGGTAAATTTTATGGTATGTGAATATTAACTTAATAAAGATTATTTAATTAAATTAATAAACAAATTTTATAGAAAGACATAAAAACACCAGAACTAGTGGGGTTGAATAGCATTTTCCTGTACAGGGATGGTTAATAGCATGAACATCTCAATTTATTACAAATTGAATACATAAATTTACTCATCCCAAATTTTTAGAATTAGATTAAATGATATAAAATTTTATGTAGAATAATAAAGATCACGAAATGCCAAGAATATTATATTAAAATTAATAGTGCAGTATTAGTGATATAAGACCTTCTCTATCAGATAATAAGCTTCCTCTAAAGTCAGGTGGATAAGGACAGACAAATAAATTAGTTGTGGAGCATATTTATTGTCTAAACAGATTTAAAATATATTATAAATTAAAATATGACAAAGTTGGCATTTTAATTCAGTTGACAAAGCATAATTTATTTAATAAATTGTGCTGGAAAAACTGACTATTCATTTGAGAAAAATCTACTATTGACATAATCAAAGAAATAAATTCCAGATGGAGTAAAAACCTAAATGTGACAAGTAAAATAAAAGAAACATTTTGTAATAACTTAGGAAGTATTCACATTACCACAGAGTGTGGAATGCCTTCTTAATCAAGATAAGAAAATAGAAGCCATTAAAAATGATTAATAAATTCAATTACCTAACTGTTTGGCAAAAGATGCCAAAAACAAAATCAAGGAAATAACAGAATATGGGTAGTCTTTCCAGATAAACTATAGGAATCCCAGTTAAATTTGAATTGCAGATAATCAATAATTTTATTAATATAATTATGTCCCAAATATTTTCTAAATTTGCTGACCCTAACTATGGGTCAATATGACTAATTAACAAAATGATCCCACACTTAATAAGGAAAAGACTAATGATCAAATAGAAATACACAGAAAGGGGGCTGGCCCCGTGGCCGAGTGGTTAA
>NW_025799997.1:0-2659 GCF_021613505.1 Equus quagga | reverse complement strand
TGACATCCTGAGATCAGAAACTCCAAATTCGAGCTGGTCCTGGCAACACCATTCAGGGACAGACTGTTTCTGAGACAAATTAGAGAAATCTGATGAATTCCTCTCTCAGGAAAGAAATTTTTTCTTCTCATTTCTGGATTTTGGAAGTTTCGAACTTGACCCCTGATCCTTGAACTTTCCCTTAGAATGTGTCCTGATAGGGGCTTACTTTAATTCTCTAGAGTGTGTCATTTCTTTCCCTTACATCCTCAGCCCTGGAATGTTTATTTTTCTTGAAACAGACTTGTAATGTTCTAATTTTGAGCCAACTTCCTCACATATGGTGTCAACACATAATCAATAATCCTTGTACAGAAAGAGTTAGGGGGAGAAAATTTCATTGGAAGCAAAGTGAGCACTCTAGCCTGGGAGGTCAGCCTTCACAAAGGAATGAAGCCCTCTGGAAAAGGGTGCTTTTCAACACACTTGTAGAGCGCTTCCAGACAAGGAGACATACCCACAGTGACAGGTCTCCATTCCTTCAAGGCTTCCAAAACATCTCTTGGGACACATAAGCATGTACCCAGTGCGAACCCGTGATGCCAGGGCTATGGAGAGTGAGACTGATCTTCAAAGAATGCTAGGGGCCTAGGAAAGGAGGCATCGATTCTTTTCAGCAATGTTCAGAACAGATAATTCTTGACTTTGCATTATGCTTAAGGCAGAAGGACACTATGTCCGTGAAGGGGGCTGCCAGGACCTCCTCGAATTTGGAGTTTCTGATCTCAGGATGTCAAACCAACCCAGATGACCACATGTTCTCAGTGCTTAGTTTGACCTAGGCTAGGATAGCAAAGATTCCTATAATGACCAGTGTAAATTCAAAGACAACAACCAAGAGTCACGAAAGCACTGACACCTCGTCCTAGAGAACATACAGTGATTAAAGAAGTATAAAATTAATCACTTGGAATGAAGGAGAACGAACTGATAAGCATGTCTAAGGGACATAGCTGAGAAAGACCATGACGAGTATATTATAGAAAAGAAAAAAAGGTCCCAGAAAATGGAAGGTGAACAGAAATCACACCTGGATAATCCACAATGAAAGATGATAGTCTTTAGACAGACTCTGCTTGAACGTTTAAAAGTCACAGTAATTCACAAGCCAAAAAGCAGCGAAGGTCAAACCTTTGCTAACTGGGAAAGGCGATTTATAAGACTGCTCCAAGCGGGCTCTGGAACCCTGTGTCCATGAATATTGTTGGGATAGCAGAGACACAATTATGACAAATCCTCTGACATCACAGTGGAAACAAAAAACACCTGGCCTCATCTACACAGTGCCAAAGATGGGCTCAAGTACCATATTCAAGTCCCACTGCACTCAACTGCAGGTTGCCAATGGAACATGAAAGGGGCCGGCCGGTGGTGCAGCAGTGAGGTCCACACCTTTTGGGTCAGTGGCCGGGGTTGGGCCGGGTGGAATCCTGGGGGTGAGCCAGTTCACCACTGCTTCAGTTATTCTGGGGCAGACGTCAGAGGTAGTGTAGAGGGAGATGGGAGGGCACGTTAGACAGTGCCAGACTTAAACAGCAAATACAGGAAGATTGCCAGCAGATGTGAACTTAGTGATGCACTTCTGCCAAAGCAAAATCAGTCAAAATTTGCAAAGTATAGAAAACCTGAAACTGGAAGAAAAAACAACAGCTTGCCAGTTAGGCGAACAAGATCTCTATGAAGAACCTTAGCAAAACAGGTGAAGCTATGTCAATCGAAAACTAGCAAGCCTTTGGTGAAAGATGTTCAAGAAGACACAAGGAGAAAGAAGGATATTCCGGGATCTAGGAATGGAAGAATTAACACACTTGAAAAGTCCATACCGCAGAAAGGAATCTCTGGATTCCATGCAATCCCTGTCAAATTTGCAGCAATATTTGCCACAGAGATAGAAGAGAGTATCTTAACGTTTCTAGGCAGCAACAACAGACCCTGAATAGGCAAAAGAATCCTCAGGAAACGAAAAAAGCAGGACGTGGCACACTTTCTGATTTCAATATAGACGGCGAAACTCTAGGTACCAAAACGGCATAACCTGGGCCCCAAAACAGGCACACATACCCATACAACAGGAGCGAGAACCCAGAGCCCAACTCAAACGTACATGGACAGCCCATTTTCTCCCAGGGAGCCAAGAGAAGACAGTTGAGAAGGGAGAGTCTGTACAATAAACAGTGCTGGGAAGCCTGCACATCCACACGGAACACAATGAGAGAAGACCATGATGTTACACCTGGCACACACACCAGGTGAAATGGATTGAAGCCCTTAATGGCAGACTTGAAACTGTGAAACTTGTAGCAGAAGACCTAGGCAGAATGCTCTATTCCATCTGTCTGAGCCACCTATTTGGAAGAAGCATGTCTGTCTGGGCAAGGGCAACAAGGGAAACAAGAAACAAACGGGACCACATCAAATGCACATGCTTCTGCCCACTCAAGGAAACCATCGACTCAATGCAAAGACAGCACAACACCTGGGAGAGGAAGTTTGCAAACCACAAATCGGACAAGGGGTGAAAAGCCCAAAGATACAATGAACTCGCACGTCTCCACAAGAAAAAAAACAACAAGCCTATGAAAACCTGGTCAAAAGATGGAAACAGAGATTGCTCCCAAGA
>NW_025799996.1:0-1915 GCF_021613505.1 Equus quagga | reverse complement strand
GAAAATCTGAGTGAGAACTTCAGCAACATGACAGAATATGAGGTCCCTCTCGCAAAAATATGGATTAGCAATTATCCATAGACAAGACGCTTTTGTGAAAATCACAAAACATTGAACGAAACTGAAGCACCCTCTTGGACCACAAAAACAAGACAAAACAAAAACCAGAAAAGGTGCGTTACAAGGGTAAAAGGAGCAGTTTTAATTTAACCACATCACCCCTTACCCAGGCCAGCATGTCACCACACTGAGAAGGATTACCTAGGGCTAGTTTGTCCAGTGGGAAAGAGGGCCCAAAGTACACATCCAGCTTCTTTCTTATTCCAGAGCACTCCCTGGAGGGCCAAACTCTAGCTTCATGGCAAACAATGAAGGAATTAGTAGGGCTAGATCTTTTAGGATATATAAGGAACCAAGAAGGGGCAGGGCTCACAATGACCACTATGTGGATATTGGCAACCTTGCCCAAACAGAGAGCCTGACCAGTGGCTCTGCCCACAGAAAAAGTCAAACCGGCAGCCCCATCTGACCAGAGAGCATGGGGAGCAGTTCTGCCTAACTAAGGTCCTCAGTCAATGGTCTACCTGATAGTGGAGCACAGTCATCTACCCCACCAAACTGTGGAGCTCAGCTTGCAGCCCTGCCCAACCATGATGGAGAGCCTATGACTCTGCCCAGGAAAAGAATCAAGCCAGTGACCTCACCCAACTGTGATGAGGCCAGCATTACTTTCATATAAAAGCTAGACAAAGACACCACAAGAACAAAATTACAGGCCAACATCCCTGATGAACAGAAATGTAAAATCCTCAACAAAATATTAACAAACTTAATTCAACAGCATCTTAAAAAGATCTTATATCATGATCATATGGAATTTATTTGGGGGATGCAAGGATGGTTCAACACACACAAATTAATAAATGTGATATACCACATTAAGAACATGAAGGATAAAAATCATATGATCATGTTAATAGATCCAGAAAGATCATTTGACAAAATTCAACATCCTTTCATGATAAAAGCAATCAATAAATTAGTTATAGATGGAATGTACCTCAATATAATAAAGGCCATGTATCAAAAACCCCAGATGACATCACTCTCAAAGGTGAAAAGCTAAAAGCTTCTCCCCTAAGATCAGGAACAAGACAAGGATGCTCATTTTTGCCACTTTCATTCAATGTAGTTTTGTAAGTCCTATCCAGAGTAATTAGCTAAGAAAAAGAAATAAAAGGCATTCAAATAATAAAGGAAGAAGTGAAATTGTTTTTATTTGAAGGAGATATGATACAATAGATAGAAAATCCTAATGACTCAACCAAAAAACTGTTGGAACTAATCAACAAATGCAGTATACTTGTAGGATATAAAATCAACATACAGAAATTAGTTGTGTTTCTATGCACTAACAATGAAATATTGGGAAAAGAAATGATGCAAATATAACATTTACCATAGCACCAAAAAAAACAACATGGCTATATTTAACTAAAGAGATGAAAGATCTGTACATTGATGAAACATTGATGAAAGAAATTGAAGACACAAATAAGTGGAAAGATATTCCATGTACATGGATTGGAAGAATTAATACTATTAAAATGTCCATACTACCCAAAGTGATCTACAGATCCAATGTAATCTCTATATAAATTCCACTGGCATTTTTCACAGAAATAGAAAAAACTAATCTTAAAATTCATCTGGAACCACAAAAGATTCCAAATAGCTAAAGTGATCTTGAGCAAGAAGAACAAAGCTGGAGGCATCACACTTCCTAATTTCAAACTATATTACAAAGTAATAGTAAGCAAAACAGTATGGGATTGGTAAAACAGACACACAGATCTACAGGACAGAATAGTCAGCCCAGAAATAAAGCCATGAATATACAGTCAATTAATTTTCA
>NW_025799995.1:0-1104 GCF_021613505.1 Equus quagga | reverse complement strand
GCTTTGGTGCCTGTCTCCCATTCAGGATCCCAGGCAGGGATTTGTGCCTTGTAGCTCTAGGGCAATGTAGGACAGGGATTAGCAGAAGTTCTACTTGAGCGAGACCAGGGCTGGGCAGCAACTGCGTTTCACAGGCCTTTGTAAGAGATGTTGCCGGTAGGCTGTAAGAGCACTGAGGACAGCGACTTGTTTCTAAGCTTCCCAGAGAGCTGGATGCCAGACGCTTTGGGGCCTGTCTCCCCTTGAGGAACCCAGGCAGGGCTTTGTGCCTTTGAGCTCTAGGGCAATGTAGGACACAGCAGAGCAGAAGTTCTACTTCACCGAGCTCAGGGCTGGGAAGCAACTACGTTTCCCAAGCCTTTGTAAGAGATGTTGCCGGTCGGCTGTAAGAGCACTGTGGAGAGCAAGTTGTTTCTTAGCTTCCCAGAGAGCTGGAGGCCAGACGCTTTGGGGCCTGTCTCCCCTTGAGGAACCAAGGCAGGGCTTTGTGCCTTGCAGCTCTAGGGCAATGTAGTACATGGCAGAGCAGAAGTTCTACTTCAGCGAGATCAGGGCTGGGACGCAACTGCGTTTCACAGGCCTTTGTAAGAGATCTTGCCGGTAGGCTGTAAGAGCACTGTGGAGAGCGAATTGTTTCTTAGCTTCCCAGAGAGGTGGAAGCCAGACGACTTGGGGCCTGTCTCCCCTTTAGGAACCAAGGCAGGTCATTGTGCCTTCCACTCTAGGGCATTGTAGGACCTGGCAGAGCAGAAGTTCTACTTCTGCGAGGTAAGGGATGGGAAGCCACTGCGTTTCCCAGGCCTTTGTAAGAGATTTTGCCGATATGCTGTAAGAGCACTGTGGAGAGCGAATTGTTCTTAGCTTCCCAGAGAGCTGGAAGTGAGACGCTTTGGGGCCTGTCTCCCCTTGAGGAACCTAGGCAGGGCTTTGTGCCTTGCAGCTCTAAGGCAAGGTAGGACACGGCAGAGCAGAAGTTCTGCTTGAGCGAGATCAGGGCTGGGACGCAACTGCATTTCCCAGGCCTTTGCAAGAGATGTTCCCCGTAGGCTGTAAGAGCACTGTGGAGAGCGACTTGTTTCTTAGCTTCCCATAGAGCTGGAAGCG
>NW_025799994.1:0-1528 GCF_021613505.1 Equus quagga | reverse complement strand
GATGTCTTGGAAGCCTTGAAGGAATGGAACCCTGTCATGCTTGGGGTAGGTCTCTTTCCTGGGAAGGGCTCTACAAGTGTGCTGAAAATCACCCTTTTCCAGAGGGCTTGGTTCCTTGGTGAAGGCTGCCCTCCCAGGCTCGAGTGCTCACTTTGGCTCCAATGAAATTCTCTCCCCCGACCTCTTGACGTAGAAGGATTAGTGATTATGTGATTTGACGCCATATGGAAGGAAGCTGGCTGAAAATTAGAACATAGCAATTCTGTTTCCATAAAAATAAACATGCCAGGGCTGAGGATGCAGGTCCAACAAATGGCACAGCCTATAGAAATAAAGTAAGCCCGGATCTTGATGGAATCTAGGGCAACGTTCAAGGGTCAGGGGTCAAGTTTGAAATTTCCCAAATCCAGAAAAGAGAAAGGAAAAATCTTTCCTGGAGCGAGGAATTGATCATATTTGTCTAATTTGTCTCAGAAAAACATTATGTCCATGAAGGAGGTTGATAGGACCACCTAGAATTTGGAGTTTCTGATCTCAGGATGTCAAACCAACCCAGATGACCACGGGTTCTCAGTGCTTCGCTTGACCTAGGCTAGGATAGCAAAGAGTCCTAGAAGTGACCGGTGCAAATTCAAAGACAGCAACCAAGAATCACGAAAGCCCTCACACCTCGGCCTAGAGAAGATATGGTGATTCAAGAAATACAAAATTAATCACTTGGACTGAAGGAGAACTGACTGTTGAGCACATCTAAGGGAGACAGCTGAGAAAGACCATGACGAGGTTACTGTGGAAAAGAAAAAAAGGTCCCAGAAAATGCAAGGCGAACAGATATCACACCTGAATAATGCACAATGAAAGATGTCAGTCTTTAGACAGGCTCCGCTGGAACGTTTGAAAGTCAGAGAAATTCACAAGGCAAAAAAGGGCAGCGAAGCTCAAACCTGGGCTCACTGGGGAGGGTGAGTTATGAGACTGCTCCAAGCGGGCTCTGAAGCCCTGTGTCCATGAAGCTTGCCGGGACAGCAGACACACAACTATGACCAATCCTCTGACGTCACAGTGGCCCTGACAAACAACCTGAGCTCATCGACACAGTGCCAGAGTTGGGCTCAAGCAGCATATTCAAGCCCCATTGCACTCAACTGCAGGTTGCCAATGGAACATGAAAGGGGCCGGCGGTGGTGCAGCGGTGAGGTCCGCAGCTTCTGGGTCGGTGGCCCGGGGTGGGCCGGGTGGAATCCTGGGGGTGAGCATCCTCACCACTGCTTCAGTCATTCTGGGGCAGGCGTCCGAGTGGGTGTAGAGGCAGATGGGAAGGGACGTTAGATAGGGCCAGACTTCCACAGCAAATACAGGAGCATAGCCAGCAGATGTGAGCACAGCGATGCACTTCTGCCAAAACAGAACCAATTACAAGTTGCAAAGAATAGAACAACGGAAGCTAAACAGAAACGAACAAAAGACACAGCTTGCCAGTACGAAGAAGAAGATCTCTATGAAGAACCTTAGCAAAACAGGTGAAAGC
>NW_025799993.1:0-2337 GCF_021613505.1 Equus quagga | reverse complement strand
CTTCCGGTGTGTCCGGCAGGTGGTTCCGGAGAGTCGAGCAGGTGGCTCCGGCGTGCTCGGCAGGTGCTTCCGGTGTGTCCGGCAGGTGGTTCCAGTCTGTCCGTTAGGTGGATCCGGCGTGTCCGGCACGTGTTTCTGGCTCGTCTGAGAGGTGGTTCCGCCATGCCCGACACGTGATTCCGGAGTGTCCGGCAAGTGGTCCTGGTGTAGCCGGCAGGTGATTTTGCCGTGACCGGCAGGTGGTCCCGGCGAGTTGAGAAGGTGGTTAAGGTGAGCTCGGCAGGTGCTTCTGGCATCTCCGGCACGTGGTTCTTGCAGGTTTTAGAGGTGGTTCCGGCATGAGCGGCAGGTGAGTGCGGAGTGTCCGGCAAGTGGTTCTGGCATAGCCGGCAGGTGATTTTGGCGTGTCCAGCAGGTGGTTCCGGCGAGTCGAGAAGGTGGTTAATGTGAGCTCGGCACGTGCTTCCGGAGTCCCGGGACTTGATTGTGGCACATCAGAAATGTGGTACCAGCATGCCTGGCAGGTGATTCCGGAGTGTCCACCAATTGGTTCTGGCGTAGCCGGCAGTTGCTCCCGGTGTGTCCGGTAGATGGTTCCGGCGGGTCGAGCAGGTGGCTCCGGCATGCTCGGCAGGTGCTTCCGGTGTGTCCGGCAGGTGGTTCCGGCGAGTCGAGCAGGTGGCTCCGGCGTGCCCGGCAGGTGCTTCCGGTGTGTCCGGCAGGTGGTTCCGGCGAGTCGAGCAGGTGTCTCTGGCGAGCTCGGCAGTTGCTTCAGGTGTGTCCAGCAGGTGGTTCCGGCGAGTCGAGCAGGTGGCTCCGGCGTGCTCGGCAGGTGCTTCCGGTGTGTCCGGCAGGTGGTTCCGGCGAGTCGAGCAGGTGGCTCCGGCGTGCTCGGCAGGTGCTTCCTGTGTTTCCGGCAGGTAGTTCCGGCGAGTCGAACAGGAGGCCCCGGCGTGCTCGGCAGGTGCTTCCGCTGTCTCCGGCACGTGGTTCCGGTCTGTCCGTTAGGTGGATCCGGCGTGTCCGGCACGTGTTTCTGGAACGTCTGAGAGGTGGTTCCGGCATGCCCGACATGTGACTGCGAAATGTCTGCCAAGTGGTTCTGGCGTAGCCGGCAGGTGATTTTGGCGTGTCCGGCAGGTGGTTCCGGCGAGTTGAGCAGGTCGTTCTGACGTGCTCGGCAGGTGCTTCCGGCGTCTCCGGCACATATTTCCGGCACGTCTGAGAGGTGGTTCCGCCATGCCCGACAGGTGATTCCGGAGTGTCCAGCAAGTGGTTCTGGTGGAGCCGGCAGGTGATTTTGCCGTGACCGGCAGGTGTTCCCGGTGAGTGGAGAAGGTGGTTAAGGTGAGCTCGGCAGGTGCTTCCGGCATCTCCGGCATGTGGTTCTTGCGGGAGAGAGAGGTGGTTCCGGCATGCCCGGGAGGTGAGTGCGGAGTGTCCGGCAAGTGGTTATGGCATAGCCGGCAGGTGCTTCCGGTGTGTCCAGCAGGTGGTTCCGGCGAGTCAAGCAGGTGGCTCCGGCGTGCTCGGCAGGTGTTTCCGGTGTGTCCGGCAGGCGGTTCCGGCGAGTCGAGCCGGTGGCTCCGGCGTGCTCGGCCGGTGCTTCCGGTGTGTCCGGCAGGTGGTTCCGGCGAGTCGAGCAGGTGGCCCCGGCGTGCTCGGCAGGTGCTTCCGGTGTGTCCGGCAGGTGGTTCCGGTCTGTCCGTTAGGTGGATCCGGCGTGTCCGGCACGTGTTTCTGGCACGTCTGAGAGTTGGTTAAGGCATGCCCGACATGTGACTCCGAAATGTCTGACAAGTGGTTCTGGCGTAGCCGGCAGGTGATTTTGGCGTGTCCGGCAGGAGGTTCCGGCAAGTGGAGCAGGTCGTTCTGACGTGCTCGGCAGGTGCTTCTGGCGTCTCCGGCACGTGTTTCTGGCACGTCTGAGAGGTGGTTCCGCCATGCCCAACAGGTGATTCCGGAGTGTCCGGCAAGTGGTTCTGGCGTAGCCGGCAGGTGATTTTGCCGTGACCGGCAGGTGGTCCTGGCGAGTCGAGAAGGTGATTAAGGTGAGCTCGGCAGGTGCTTCCGGCATCTCCGGCACGTGGTTCTTGCTGGTTTGAGAGGTGGTTCCGGCATGCCAGGCAGGTGAGTGCGGAGTGTCCGGCAAGTGGTTCTGGCGTAGCCGGCAGGTGCTTTCGGTGTGTCCGGCAGGTGGTTCCAGAGAGTCAAGCAGGTGGCTGAGGCGTGCTCGGCAGGTGCTTCCGGTGTGTCCGGCAGGTGGTTCCGGCGAGTCGAGCAGGTGGCTTGGCGTGCTCGGCAGGTGCTTCCGGTGTGTCCGGCAGGTGGTTCCGG
>NW_025799992.1:0-1147 GCF_021613505.1 Equus quagga | reverse complement strand
TGGGACAAAGATGGACACAGAGATTTCTCCCAGGAAGATCTAAAGAGTGCGAACAGGTGCATGAAAACTTGTTCACCCTCATTAAGTCTGAGGCCAAGGCAAATCCAAACCGCAATGACATAGCAGCTCACTGTGGTCCGAATGGCTATAAGGAGGCAGACAGGAAACAACAAGTGTCAGAGAGGAGGTGGAGAGAAGGGAATCCTCCTGCACTGCAGCTGGCAGTGTAAAGCGGTGAAGCCACTAGGCCAAGCGGTGTGGAACTGACTCGAAATTTAAGAATCCATGTCCCATATGATCCAGCTATTCCTCTGGGGCGTGTTTAGTCAAAGAACTCGGAAACACTACCGCCTAAAGACATGTGCACCGCTGAGTTCACCACAGCCTTACTCCCGCTCTCCAAGACTTGGAAGGTGCCCGGGTGCCGAGCAAGGGACGAATGGAGAAGGAACATGGGCTATAGCCACACAAGGGCAGACCACTCAGCGGGAACAAAGGATGCAATCCAGTCACATGTGACCACCAGAATGGCTGGGAGGGTTTTAGGGGAAGTGAAACAAGCCCCAGGGACAAAGTCAAACACCGTAGGATCTCACTTTCAAGGAGAAGAAAAAACAAGCACTAACCAACAGGTGGCACTAGACCTTTGATCGGGGGTGCCCAGAGGCAAAGCGGGGCTTTGGGGGAGGGTGAAAGAGATGATGAGGCACAAGTGTGTGGTGAGGGCCTGTGATTCGGCTTACACTGGTGAAGAGGATGGAACCTACACGGAAGTCTAAATCGATGAGGATGTAACTCTGAAAGACCTAGGAGATTCTAATGCAGGGTTGTGGCAATAAATCCACCTAAAAGCAAAAATCCAAAAAGGGTTCCAGAATGACGGCATACAGAGTTGCGGGCTGAAAGAGATTAGAGAAGGTCAACTTCCAAGGATGGAAAATCACCTCAAAAGGCATACTGATGCTACATAAAGGTAGACCCTGCAAACACATGAAGAGGAATCCTACCAAGAGAACCTGATCGGTGCTAAGCCCAGGAACCAACGGAAAACGTTACCGTCCATGATGTTCCTACTAATCACCTTCACGAATAATCCAAACAGGCCCACATCTTCCCAAGTTCAGGACACAGGTTGGTCCAAAAGTCC
>NW_025799991.1:0-1224 GCF_021613505.1 Equus quagga | reverse complement strand
AAAGTGAAAAACTGCATGCCAGTGAGAAGGATGAGATCTCTATGAAGAAACTTAGCAAAACAGGTGAAAGCCATGGCAATGGAAAGCTAACAAACGGTGGGGGAAAGAAATTCAAGAAGACACAAGGAGAAAGAAGGAGATTCCAGGATGTAGGAGTGGAAGCATCCACACACTTGAAACGTCCCTAGCAGAGCAAGGAATCTCTGGATTCCATGCAATCCCAGTCAAAGTTGCAGCAATGTTTCCCACAGAGACGGAAGAGGGAATCCTAAAGATTCTAGCCAGCAACAAGAGACCCTGGCTAGCCAAAGGAATCCTCAGGAAAACGAAAAAAGCAGGACGTGGCACACTTTCCGATTTCAACATACAGGTCGAAGCCCTAGGTACCGAGACGGCACAGTCTGGGCCCCAAAACAGGCACACAGACGCATGCAACACAATCGAGAACCCAGAGCCCAACTCAAACGTACATGGACAGCCCATTTTCGACCAGGGAGCCAAGAGGAGACAGCGGAGAAATGGGAGTCTCTACCATAAACGGTGCTGGGAAGCCTGCACAGCCACATGGAACACAACGAGAGTACACCAAGATGTTACTCCTGGCACACACACCACCTGAAATGGATCAAAGCCTTGAATGGCAGACTTGAAACCGTGAACCTTGTAGCAGAAGACCTAGGCAGAGTGCTCTTTGCCATCTGACTGAGCCGCCTGTTTGGAAGAAGCAAGTCCGACTGGGCCAGGGCAACCAAGTCAACAAGAATCCAACGGGACCACGTCAAATGCGGACGCTTCTGCCCAGTGAAGGAAACCATCGACTGAATGCAAAGATAGCACAACGACTGGGGGAGGAAGTTTGCAAACCACACATCGGACAAGAGGTGAAAAGCCCAAAGATGCAATCAACTCGCACGTCCCCACAAGAAAAAAAAAACCACAAGCCAATGAAAACCTGGGCAAAAGATGGAAACAGAGATTTCTGCCAAGAAGATCGAAAGAGGGACAACGGGTGCATGAACACTTGTTCACCGTCATTAATTCTCAGGCCAATGCAAATGCAAACTGCAAGGGCACAGCGGCTCACTGTGGTCAGAATGGCTATCAGGAAGCAGACAGGAAGCAACAAGTGTCAGAGGGGAGGTGGAGAGAAGGGTAGCCTCCTGCACCATTGGTGGGTGTGCAGACCGGTGCAGCCACTACGCCAAGCGGTGTGGAACTGCCTCA
>NW_025799990.1:0-1051 GCF_021613505.1 Equus quagga | reverse complement strand
TGAGTTATGAGACTGCTCCAAGCGGGCCAGGAAACCGTGAGTCCGTGAAGCTTGCCGACACAGCAGAGACACGATTATGACAAATCCTCTGACATCGCAGTGGACCCGAAAAACAACCTGGCCTCATCTCACACAGTGCCAGAGTTGGGCTCAAGTAGCATATGCAAGTCCCATTGCCCTCAACTGCAGGTTGCCAACGGAACATGAAAGGGGCCGGCCGGTGTTGCAGCGGTGAGGTCCGCACCTTCTGGGTCGGAGGCCCGGGGTGGGCCGGGTGGACCCTCGGGTGAACCTGCTCACCACTGCTTCAGGCATTCTGGGGCAGGCGTCCGAGGTAGTGTAGAGGCAGATGGGAAGGGACGTTAGACAGGGCCAGAGTTCCACAGCAAATACAGGAGGTTTGCCAGCAGATGTGAGCTCAGCGATGCACTTCTGCCAGAACAAAACCGATTCAAAGTTGCAAAGCATAGAAAAACTGAAGCCGAAAAGAAAAAGTGAAAAAATACATGCCAGTGAGAAGGATATGATCTCTATGAAGAAACTTAGCAAAACAGGTGAAAGCGATGGCAATGGAAAACTAACAAACGTTGGGGGAAAGAAATTCAAGAAGACACAAGGAGAAAGAAGGAGATTCCAGGATCTAGGTGTGGAAGCATCCACACACTTGAAACGTCCCTAGCAGAGCAAGGAATCTCTGGATTCCATGCAATCCCAGTCAAAGTAGCAGCAATGTTTCCCACAGAGACAGAACAGGGAATCTTAAAGATTCTAGCCAGCAACAAGAGACCCTGACTAGGCAAAGGAATCCTCAGGAAAAGGAAAAAAGCAGGACGTGGCACACTTTCCGATTTCAACATACAGGACGAAGCCCTAGGTACCGAGACGGCACAGTCTGGGCCCCAAAACAGGCACACAGACGCATGCAACACAATCGAGAACCCAGAGCCCAACTCAAACGTACATGGACAGCCCATTTTCGACCAGGGAGCCAAGAGGAGACAGCTGAGAAAGGAGAGTCTCTACCATAAACGGTGCTGGGAAGCCTGCACAG
>NW_025799989.1:0-1067 GCF_021613505.1 Equus quagga | reverse complement strand
GGGGTGGGCCGGGTGGAATCCTGGGGGTGAGCCTCCTCACCACTGCTTCAGTCATTCTGGGGCAGGCGTCCGAGTGTGTGTAGAGGCAGATGGGAAGGGACGTTAGATAGGGCCAGACTTCCACAGCAAATACAGGAACATTGCCAGCAGATGTGAGCACAGCGATGCACTTCTGCCAAAACAGAACCAATTACAAGTTGCAAAGAATAGAAAAACGGAAGCTAAACAGAAACGGACAAAAGACACAGCTTGCCAGTACGAAGAAGAAGATCTCTATGAAGAATCTTAGCAATACAGGTGAAAGCTATGTCAATCGAAAACTAGCAAACGTTTGGGGAAAGAAATTCAAGACGACACAAGGAAAAAGAAGGATATTCCCGTACCTAGAAATGGAAGAATTAACACACTTGAAACGTCCATAACGGAGAAAGGAATCTCTGGATTCCACGCAATCCCAGTCAAAGTTGCAGCCATATTTGCCAGAGAGATAGAAGAGAGAATCCTAAAGTTTCCAGCCAGCAAAAAGAGATCCTGAATAGGCCAAGGAATCCTCAGGAAAACGAACAAAGCAGGACGTATCACACTTTCTGATTTCAACATAGAGGACGAAGCACAGGGTACCGAAACGGCACAGTCCGGGCCCAAAAACAGGCACACAGACCCATGCAACAGAATCGAGATCCCAGAGCCCAGATCAAACATACATGGACAGCCCATTTGCGACCAGGGAGCAAAGAGGAGACAGTGGACAAAGGAGAGTCTCTCCAAGAAACGGGGCTGGGAAGCCTGCACAGCCACATGGAACACGACGAGAGTACACCATCATGTGCCACCTGGCACACGCACCACCTGGAATGGATTAAAGCCCTGAATGGCACACTTGAAACCGTGAAACTTGTAGGAGAAGACGTAGGCAGAGTGCTTGTTGCCATCTGTCTGAGCCGCCTATTTGGAAGGAGGCTGTCTGACTGGGCAAGGGCAGCAAAGGAGACAAGAAACAAACGGGACCACCTCAAATGCAGACGCTTCTGCCCAGTCAGACAGCCTCCTTCCAAATAGGCGGCTCA
>NW_025799988.1:0-1312 GCF_021613505.1 Equus quagga | reverse complement strand
CTCAACGATTCATTCCTTTTTATTGCTGAGCAGTATCCCCCCTGTATAGACGTACCAGTTTCTTTATGCATTCACCAAAGGGCACTTGTATCATTTCCAGTTTTTGACGATTGTGAAGAGAGAGCTACAATCAACATTCACACGCAGATTTTTGTGTGTGCATGTTCTCCTTTGTCTTGGGTAAAGAGCCAGGAGTGGGGTTGCTGAATTATATGATAATTGTATGTTTATTTTTACAATAACCCCCGAATTATTTTCTCAAGTGGCTTTACCATTTTGCTGAGTGTAATTTGTTCAAAAATTAGTGACTAAAGTTAACATTTATGAAACTCCAAAGGCAAGGACCTGGTAAACAGGGAGAGAGCAAAGATACAGAATCAAGTGGGGAAAGGTGAATCTTCAAATTCCCAGAAAGAAGCAAATGGGATGCAGTAAAGAGGAGCAGGGGATGGCCTCACACAGAGGAACACCACCTTTCTGAGAGAGGAGACAGGATGGGTGGGGGTGGGTGCAGTTATTGGCTTGTTAGCA
Organism: Equus quagga; assembly: GCF_021613505.1. NCBI lineage: Eukaryota > Metazoa > Chordata > Mammalia > Perissodactyla > Equidae > Equus > Equus quagga. Next base: position 781 of record NW_025799988.1, on the reverse strand, counting down.
GAAAGTTGAGAAGAAGTTTCTATCTTTGAGGCAGAAGCTAGCAAAAGAAAAAAGGGGAGGTGGAAGTTTGAGAAGAGCAGAGATTTAAAGCAGTCTGCAGAGTGTGGGGAAACGAGCTGCCTGGAGAAATGTGGTAAGATGTCGGGCAGTGTTGGGCTGGTGATCGGTGATACCAGTCTGCTCTCTGGAAGCTAATGAGTTTATGATACCAGCCAGAGAGTAAACTGAAGTGCTGGGCGGTTAATCCAGGCTGGACAGACAAGCACGTGAAGGCAGGCCGGGATGATGGATGGAAAGAAAGTCAGAGTTGGTTCATTATTAAGTTCTTGCCCTAGCTTCCAACTCACCTGGAGCTGGGACTGGTAATCTGACAATGACATTTCTGCATGGCCAGCCGGTTTCTTATTAGACTGTCCAAATAGAGAGAGAGAGAGGGAGAGAGAGAGACAGAGAACACTAGAGGATGATTGCAAGGCTGAAGGCAGGAGAAGGGACTTGCTCATTCCCGTGTTCCCGTTGTTGCTGCGACCATCCCCCTTGCAATGCTTCCCCGTGTTGTCAGTGACGCTTCCTTCTGGAAGCTGCAGTTGAGTCCAGTTTGCAGCTCTTCCAGCCTCTCAGAACCAGCTTCATGGCACCCTCTCCAAGGCAGCCGCAGCAGCCAGCAGTGCCCCTCCTCTGAGATCTGGGCCCTGGGCCCATGGGCCCTCCTCCAAGTTTCCATGATTCAACATGCCCAACTTCTTCCCTTTGTTTTCCCCTTTCTAGTGGTACTAGCTGC
>NW_025799987.1:0-2324 GCF_021613505.1 Equus quagga | reverse complement strand
ACAACTTGCTGAAGGCTCAGATGATGGTTCATATTTTTAAGCAATAAGGTATTATTTACTTAAGCTATGTATGATGTCCCTTTAGACATAATACTATTGCAAACTTAACAGACTATGGTATCGTGTACACATAACTTCTACATGCACTGGGAAACCAAATCATTAGTCTGACTCGCTTTATTGCGATATTCACTTTATTCAGTGACCTGGAACAGAACCTGTGATATCTGTGAGGTAGGCCTGTACAAATGTTAACAGACATTAGGTGTTATTGTTTCCCAAGGCTGTGGAACTGCCTAGAAGAAGGATAATTCTTTCCCACTGATAATGCCACACAGGCCAACAGAACATATGTGTTTCTGTATTATATCCAAAGATATTAGGAAACGAAAGCATAAAACTTAGAGAACTGTCTTCTATCAAGATACTTACACGTGCTCTGACAACTGCCCAAAATAAGTACTGAAGATACCATGGATACTCCATTCTTTTCTTTAGGCTACTACTGTTCTTACTAGAAGTTCACTTTACTTTGAAAATACAGAACAGGGGGGGCCGTCCCCGTGGCGTAGTGGTTAAGCTTAGTGGGCTCTGCTTCGGTGGCCTCAGTTCACGAATTCAGATCTAAGGCACGGACCCACACCACTCGTCAGCCATGCTGTAGCACTGACCCACATACAAAACAGACGAAGACTGGCACAGATGTTAGCTCAGGGCTCATCTTCCTCAAGCAAAAGAAGAGGAAGCGCGGCAACGTATGTTATCTCAGGGAGAAATCTTTCCTCAGCAAAAATATATGTATGTATTTTTTATAATATATACTTTATAAATATACATAGAACATGGAAGTTCATACAATTTCTTAAGCACATACAGAGGTTACTGCCAAATATTATACTTCAATTCACATCTTTACTCTCTTTTTCAGGTAGCAATTAGAAAAGTGTAATTAAGGACAGCACTTGGTTCCCTTTTTGAAATACTACCCATGAGAGAAGGCCAGGATTACAACTACTGAATTACTATGCTTATTATACCATAAGAATGAAGACGGTTCCTTTCAATTAAGGGTTCCATTTACCTCTGGTTTGTATTAGTGGGGAGTGTGTGTTACATCAATCATCAGTCCAAGTTCTTCACTCTGCTCTCAGATTTTGCTGGAAACAGCCAAGGGGTAAAAACATTCTTCTAGAACAAGATTCTTTTCCAAACTCTGTCAGAGAGAATGAAATAAGAAACAGCAAATGTCTGCTTCAAATCCTTTCTTATACTGTCATTCATTCAAGCCCTATGATGCTAACATACACTGTGATTCAGAGGAAAGTTTCCACCCTTCTGGAAGTTACAAGCTAGATTACAATCTTTTCCCCCAGAGATTAGAGGGAAGAAAATAAGCCCACTTCTAGAGGTTTACTTCTGTATTTGTGTCACGGGGGTACCTAACCAGACTGTAAACTCCCAGAAGGCAGGGACCACATCAGTGTTGTCCACCACTGTACCTCCAGCTCCAAGCGGAGTGCCTATGAGTAGGCACTTATAAATACTCCTAGAATATCTAAATAAATGAAGGATGGCTCTTATTGCTAAATATTCTTTTATGTATTTATCTTATTTATGTACTCTGTTCCACTGATCTGTGGTTACTCAAGGGCCAGCAACACATCTTTTAAAAAACTGACAGAGGTGGTCGGCCTGGTGGCGTAGTGCTTAAGTTCACCAGCTCTACTTCGGTGGCCCGGGGTTTGCAGTTTGGGATCCAGGGTGTGGACCCAGCACCGCTCATCAAGCCGCACTGTGGCAGCATCCCACACAAAACAGAGGAAGACTGGCAGAGACGTTAGCTCAGGGCCACTGTTCCTCATAAAAAAAATTAAAAGTAAAAAACTAATAGACTCATTTGTAGAGCAGTTTTAGCTTCATAGTAACACGGAGCAGAAAGTAAAGAGTTCTCACTTTAACCATCTCTCCTTCACCCTACACAGCCTTTCCCACCATCAGCATTCCATACCAGTGTGCTCCATTTGTTGTAATCAATGAAGCAACATTGACACATCATTATCAAAGTCCATAGCTCACATCACGGGTCACTCTGTGTTGTATAATCTATGGGCTTTAGCCAATGTACAATGACATGTATTTACCCCTAGAGTATCAGACAGATTAGCTTCACCACCCGAAAAATCCCCTGTGCTCCAGCAACACTTCTAGTATGGCTTAACATTTGGTAGGGCTAGGCAACCCTTTTCTACCTTCTTCCTTTTTGGAATTTTCCTGGTGATGTAAGTTTCTTTTGCTATACGAGCTTTAGAATCAGATGATATGAG
>NW_025799986.1:0-1723 GCF_021613505.1 Equus quagga | reverse complement strand
GGAGATTGCTTTGGGTAGTATGGACATTTTAACTATGTTTATTCTTCCAATCTATGTGCATGGAATCTCTTTCCATCTCTTTATGTCATTATCTATTTCTTTCCATAATGTCTTATACTTTTCATTGTATAAGTCCTTCACCTCTTTGGTTAAATTTATTCCTAGGTACTTTATTCTTTTAGTTGGAATTGTAAATGGAATTGTATTCTTGAGTTCTCTTTCTGTAAGTTCCTTATTAGAGTATAGAAAAGCAACTGATTTTTGTAAGTTGATTTTGTGCCCTGCAACATTACTGTAGTTGCTAAGTATTTCTAATAGTTTTCCAGTGGATTCTTTAGGGTTTTCTATATATAGGATCATGTCATCTGCAAACAGTGAGAGTTTCCCATCTTAAATCACTATTTGGATATCTTTCTGTTTCCTAATTGCTCTGGCCAAAACCTCCAGTACTATGATGAATAAGAGTGGTGATAGTGGGCATCCTTGTCTTGTTCCTGTTCTCAAAGGGATGGTATTCAGTTTTTCCCCATCGCTTATGATGTTGGCTGTGGGTTTGTCATATATAGCCTTTATTATGTTGAGGTAATTTCCTTCCACCCCCATTTTGTTAAGAGTTTTTATGATAAATGGCTGTTCAATCTTGTCAAATGCTTTCTGTGCATCTATTGAGCTGATCATATGGTTTTTATTCCTCATTTTGTTAATGTGGTGTATCATATTGATTGATTTGGGGAAGTTGAACCATCTGTGTGTCCCTGGTATAAATCCCACTTGATCATGATGTATGAATTTTTTGATGTATTGCTGAATTGGGGTTGCCAAAACTTTGTTGAGCATTTTTGAATCTATGTTCATCAGTGATATTGGCCTGTAGTTTTCCTTTTTTATGTTGTCCTTGTCGGCTTTTGGTATCACAGTGATGTTGGCCTCATAGAATGTGTTCAGAAGTTTCCATATTCCCTAATTTTTTGGAATAGCTTGAGAAGGACAGGTGTTAAATCATCTTTAAAGTTTGGTAGAATTCCCCAGGGAATCTGTCTGGTCCTGGGCTTTTATTTTTTGGGGTGCTGTTGATTACTGTTTCAGTCTCTTTCCTTGTGATTGGTCTATTCAGATTCTCTATTTCTTCTTGGTTCAGCTTTGGGAGCTTGTAAGAGTCTAAGAATTTATCCATTTCCTCTAGATTGTCCATTTTGTTGGCATATAGTTTTTTGTAGTATTCTCTTATAATCCATTGTATTTCTGTGGTGTCCATTGTTATTTCTCCTCTTTCATCTCTAATTTTATTTTTCTGAGGTTTCTCTCTTTTTCTCTTTGCAAGTCTGGGTAGGGATTTTTCAATTTTGCTTATCTTCACAAAGAACCAGATATTAGTTTCATTGATCCTTTCTACTGCCTTTTTTGTTTCAATAGCATTTATTTCTGCTCTGATTTTTATTATTTCTCTCCTTCTGCTGACTTTGGGCTTTGTTTGTTCTTCTTTATCTAATTCAGTTAGGAGTAGTTTGAGATTGCTTATTTGGGATTTTTCTTGTGTGTTAAAGTGTGCCTATGTTGCGATGAATTTCCCTCTTAATACAGCTTTTGCTGCATCCCATAAATTGGCATGGTATGTTTTCATTTTCATTTGTCTCCAGATATTTTTTGATTTCTCCTTTAATTTCTTCAATGATCCATTGCTTGTTCAATAGCATGTTGTTTAGTCTCCACATCTTTGTCCCTT
>NW_025799985.1:0-1004 GCF_021613505.1 Equus quagga | reverse complement strand
GAAGATATTTGAGTGAAGATATTTGCAAACCATATATCAGATAAGGGATTAATAACCAAAATATACAAAAAACTCCTACAGCTCAACAGCAAAAAACCAACAATCCAATTAGAAAATGGGCAAAAGATCTGAACAGCGATTTCTCCAAAGAAGATATACGGATGGCCAACAGGCATATGAAAAGATGCTCAAGATCATTAGTTGTCAGGGAAATGCAAATCAAAACAACAATGAGGTATCACTTCACTCTGGTCAGAATGGCTATAATTAACAAGACAGGAAACAGCAAATGTTGGAGAGGATGTGGAGAGAAGGGAAACCTTGTTCACTGCCCGTGGGAGTGCAAACTGGTGCAACCACTATGCAAAGCAGTATGGAGTATCCTCAGAAAATTAAGGATAGATCTACCATATGATCCAGCTATTCCACTGTTGGGTATGTATCCAAAGAACCTGAAAACACAAAGGCATAAAGATACTTGCACCCCTATGTTCATTGCAGCATTATACGTAATAGCCAAGACTTGGAAGCAACCTAGGTGCCCATGAAGGGATGAATGGATAAAGACGATGTGGTATTTATACACGATGGACTACTACTCAGCCATAAGAAATGATGAAATCCGGCCATTTGTGACAACATGGATGGACCTTGAGGGTATTATGCTGAGTGAAATAAGTCAGAGGGAGAAAGTCAAATACCATATGATCTCACTCATAAGTAGAAGATAAAAAAGAACAACAAACAAACACATAGCATTGGAGATTGGATTGGTGGTTACCATAAGGGAATGGGGGAGGAGGGAGGGCAAAAGGGGTGATTAAGCTCACATGTGAGGCAATGGACTATAATTAGTTTTTGGGTGGTGAACATGATCTAATCTACACAGAATTCGAAATATATATTATGATGTACATCCGAAGATAAACAAATAAATAAAAAAAGAAAACAAAAAAACAAACAAACATCTGTCTTATCCTCCAATCACCTCTCTGTTTCTACAA
>NW_025799984.1:0-1242 GCF_021613505.1 Equus quagga | reverse complement strand
GACCGCTCGGGGGTCGCGTAACTAGTTAGCATGCCAGAGTCTCGTTCATTATCGGAATTAACCAGACAAATCGCTCCAACAACTAAGAACGGCCATGCACCACCTCTCACGGAATCGAGAAAGAGCTATCAATCTGTCAATCCTGTCCGTGTCTGGGCCAGGTGAGGTTTCCCGGTGATTCTGGTCTGTCCAGTAAGTGTTTCCGGCGTGTCCGGCATGTGCTTCCGGCACGTCTGAGAGGTGGTTCCAGCATGCGCGGCAGGTGATTCCGGAGTGTCCGCCAGGTGGTTCTGGCGTACCCGGCAGGTGTTTCTTGCGAGTCGAGCAGGTGGGGCCGGCCTGCTCGGCAGGTGCTTCCGGCGTATCCGGCACGTGGTTCTGGTGTGTCTGAGAGCTGGTTCCGGCATTTCCAGCAGGTGATTCTGGAGTGTCGGCTAAGTGGTTCTGGTGTAGCCGACAGTTCATTTTGGCATGACCGGCACGTGGATCCTGCGAGTCGAGCAGGTGGTTCCGGCGTTCTCGGCAGGTGGATCAGGCGTGTGCGGCAGGTAGTTCCAGTCTGTCCAGGACGTGGTTCCAGCGTGTCCAGCACGTGGTTCTCTTACGTCTGAGAGGTGGTTCCTGCATGGCCGGCAGGTGATTCCGGACTGTCCGCCAGGTGGATCACGTAGAGCCAGCTGTTGATTTTGGCCTGTCCGGCAGGTAAGATTTTGGCGTGTCCGTCAGGTGATTTTGACGTGTCCAGCGGGTGGTTCCGGGGAGTGGATCAGGTGGTTCCAGTGTTCTCAGCAGGTGATTCAGTTTGGTCCGGCAGGTGGTTCTGGTCTGTCCTGGAGGTGGTTCCGGCCTGTCCAGCACGTGGTTCTGGCACGTCTGAGAGGTGGTTCCGGCATGCCCGGCAGGTGATCCCAGAGAGTCCTCCAAGTGGTTCTGGCCCAGCCCACAGGTGATTTTGACGTGTCCGGCAGGTGGTTCCGGCATGCTCAGCAGGTTGTTCAGGCAGGTCCGGCAGGTGGTTCGGACGATTCGAGCAGGTGCTTCCGGCTAGCTCGGCAGGTGCTTTGGGCGTCTCCGTCACTTGATTTTGGCACATTTGAGAGGTGGGTCCAGCATTCCCAGCAGGTGATTCCAGAAAGTCCGGCAAGCGGTTCTGGCATAGCCAGCAGGTGATTTTTGCGTGTCCGGCAGGTGGGTACTGTGAGTCGAGCAGGTGGTTCCTGCATGCTCGGCAGGTGGTTCAGG
>NW_025799983.1:0-1766 GCF_021613505.1 Equus quagga | reverse complement strand
ACTGGACAAAGGTGCAGTGCCTACAGAGGCCTGGAACATGCTGGAGGCCGGGGCTCCCAGTACCCGGGTTGAGAGTTAAGTCCCTTGCAAAATATTTTCAAGTTTTTCGATTTTACAGAAGGTCCAGGTTATGCTCAAGTCCAGCCTGAACTTAAGCTCGACTTGGTGACAACAGAGGACGTGATGAGCAAAACAAAGAAATTAAAAGAAGACACCAGACCTCACCCTCATGGCCGTTCCCAGAGGGTTATCATGATAAAAGTCACACAACAGTTCCCATGCTGGGGCATACTACCCTAGCATGACAGTTCACAGAATAAATCACAGGTCTCTTAACATCATAGCCAACTCAGTAGGTGACTAAAATACTCAATGAATCAACCGCCAACAGAGGGCACCCTACTTGGGGTTGCTGGGTTGATCAGGCCCAGAAAGCCAAAGTTGGGGGTCCCAGTGTTGGAGGACTTGACTCTTGAAGATTTCTCTGTTTCCCAGTTGCAAAGCTCAAAAGGAGACGAAATTGGCCATTGTAACTCTAAGAAAGATGAACGAGACAGGTCCATTACCTTGAAAATCCCCCCTGAACCTAGGGAAGCATCCTAACTGTTGTTCCTTCTGTGGGGTGCCTATAGCAAGGGGTGATGGGGGTGTCCCCCAGAATTGCATCCCTTGAATATCTTCCCTGGTATGCCTGGCAGTAACAGGTGCCTGGTGAACATCTTTCATATTCTGCCTGGAAGTAATAGGTGCCTGGTGAATGGTCCCCAAGAGAATAGGAGAAGTTTAAGTGAGAACATGATGGAGAGAAATAGTGAAGAAGTTTCCGCCACGCTGGGGGACATTCTACCCAATTGTGTATTGGAGCCATTCTCCAAAGAAGGGTTTCCAATACTGAACCAAAGGTTAGAGTTTGGTACATTCCCTGAACTGCAGTCCCGATTGGGACATTCACACAGTTCAGATGGTCAAGTGCAATGGGAGGTATCTCAATCCAGCTTTAGGAATAGAAAACTTCCACGGGAGTCTTGGAGATTGTCAACCATCCTAATGACTTAAATGGCTGACCTGTTCTCACGTAAAATTTATATATTAGAGATAGGGTCAGGAAGGAATGGATTAATTCATTCTACATCACTCTTAGGCTTAAGGTATGATTCTCTTCAAGCTGAATGCCAGATTTGCACCATAGAGTAGTCATGGGCAGCAAACATGAATTCATGCAGCTATTCAAGACAGTTCCTGATGGAGAAGTGAATTTAGATCCATCCTCGAAAAAGAGAGAGGCACAAGGAAGAAAAGGGCACTTACCAGAATTCGAGCTCACAAACCGATGAAGGATGTTCCCCATACAGGCCACAAGATATCATGCATGGTCGGTAAGCTCAAGAGTTGAAAGAAAGATTTCTTGGACCCTCAAGGTCTGGCAGTGGTGCTCATTTATTTAGACAATGGTACAGGATAGCATGGGACAGGACCTATGGGCAGTGAAGAGCTGCTGCTGCTGCATTGGGAAAGGACCCATGGGTAGTCACAGCTCGTGCTGCTTTCCGGAGTTGAGGTTAAGGACTAATTTTATAAGGCATGGGTACGTGACTTATTTTTCCTGGAAAAAGAAAAGATGATGTAAAAAGTCATTAAATGATTTCAGTTCAGATGGGTTCTTGTTATTGTGTGGTCATATAACACTTGATACAAAACTGTCCCCATAGATAGGCATGCAGGTGAGCATGACCTGGGCTTCTCTCACTGGGGCAACTCTAATTCAT
>NW_025799982.1:0-2003 GCF_021613505.1 Equus quagga | reverse complement strand
CCATGCGGCCATCTTGGGGGACATGTTCACCGTGATGTCATAAAGAACCTCAGAAGGCTAAGTTGTCCTGACAACCTCCAAGCACACAGAGTTTCAGAGCCATCTCAGACCAGTCTGACTCCTCCCCCTTTCCAGGTAGGATAGTATTCCTTTTTCTGGATTTCTTGTCTGTTTCTAACTTTCTCCTCAAACTTGGAAAGGCCTGCTCCATTCTCTCTAGACGCTGGTTTCTTTCCTGTAAGATTACCCTGGGTGTTATCTCTTATGTCTTGGGAAGAGGGCCAAGTGGGTGGACCTTCCCCAGAGAAAGTCCTGGACTCCCTCCCAAGTTGAAGTTGCCCAGGCAATCCTCTGATGCGCAATGATCGTGTCATCTCTTGGCCCTCTGCCAGTTCCACCTTGGCAGGTCACGTTTTCCTTCCTTCTTCCTTTGGGGAAGTGTATCAGATGCGTTCATCGATTGTAGTGTTGACGGAAATAATTCATATCCAATCTATAAATGAAAATTTGGGTGAGTTTATTCTGAGCTTAAATATGAGGATTATAACACGGGAGAGTCTTTCCACAAAGGAACAGAGCACTCCAAAGTGGTGTGGGGGTATACAGGGTCGTTATATACCCTCAAAGAGGATGTTTCACACATGATTGGAATGTCCTTTTTACAATAGTCGCGAGACTACTCTGTCGGCACAGCGATTGATGGAAATAGCAGGTAGGTCTTCTGTCTCAGTGAACACAGCAGGGTGGCAGTCTGTTGTCTCCAGCTGGGTGTTCACAGGTGAGCTGGGAGGTGAGTGCAGCAATCAGTTCCTAGCCTAAGGAAAAATGCTAATATCGGGGGGAAGTTACATCTTTATCTCTAGGGCCTTTGTTCTGGCCAGAGGAAATGTCTAAGCAGATATGCAATGCTTGCTCAATAGCCAGTCAGGCCCTTTTGTAGGAAAAAAAAGAAGTCAGGACGAATTAGGTTTATACCAAATGGCTTCCTCATATACGCCTATATATCCTATTGCTTGCCATTTTTATTTGTCATTTTCCCCTTTTGATCTCTAATCTTTCGATAGAAAGCATTTATGATCAAATATTGTCCCTCGGCGCCAGGGTTGTTGCTGCCTGCCTTGGTCCATCATGTCCCTCGGTGCTAGGCTTTTATCTTATTTATTTGCCTAGTCGTCCACGTTGGGGGGAAATAGTGGACAAGCATGGAAGTATATTTCTTAACAGAGGACGCATTTCATATGTTATGTAATTAATTTAGATTGTTGCACAAACATTGCATATGCACTTTTCTATGACACCTTGCATTTACATTGTATATGATTATAGAACAAGTACAGTAATGATAAGAACAGCATTTTTGAAAGGATTAGTCTGAAATGAATTCTTAGTCATAGTCCGTATCAGAAAAGGAAATTTGTCCAGGGTTATAAGACAGACTGACCATCTCAAGCTCTCGAGCAATCATTACTTTAGTTTGTATGCTACTCTTATAACACTGAGTAAAGAAAACAACAATTAGTTTGAATATTATGACCAGTACAAGGATTCCAATAAGTAATAGAAATAGGAATTCCAATCCGGATTGAAAAAGGGAACAGGTACTGAAAGGGAACCAATGAAACAAATCAAACTAGGTGCAGGATCGCATAAGGCATTCACCTGCTTCTTCATGTGCTTTAGCAGAGATGACACATTGGAAGATTCATCAGGTATAAAAAGACAGCATTCAGTCTGAATGATTGCACACGTGCCACCTTGGGATGCTGTAAGAATATCTAAGCCCATTCTATTTTGAAGGACAGCCTTTCGCATTAAAGTCATTTCAATATTTAATAAGGCTATTCCTGCTTGACTATCATTAAGGGCTTGTGAGTAAATTTAGTCAGAGCTTCTATATGTAATATGACATCTTCTAGCCCCAAGGAAGGAGCAAACATAGCTGCAAATACAGTCATACCAGTGAAACACTGAACAAGCCCATCTGGCCTTAAAGAGAGGGAGAT
>NW_025799981.1:0-2983 GCF_021613505.1 Equus quagga | reverse complement strand
CTCTTACTGTCTAAAAAACAAGCAGAGAAGATTCCATAGTCTCACGTTAAAACACTTTTTTTTTTTAACAATCCTTGCTCTCAGCGGTTTTCCTATATTTTGTTTACATGTCTCGTGTAGCAGCCCAGCATCGATGTATTCTTCCTGGCTCGTCTTGTTTTCTCCTGAGATGTTCGGTTTCCAGTAGAGCAAAGCCAGAGAGATATACAGGACGACTTCTGTTTGGCACCGTTCTTATAAAAGCCCTTTGTCCAACTGAAAGAAATCCTGTTATAATGGACCTTCCTGCCACGCACCCTCTCCGATTGCCTCTCGCTGTCGCCGCTATGGTCTAGCCCACTGGCTTTCCTCATTCCTTCATGCCGGGAGACGGCCACTGAAGTTCCAGCTGAAGCTTCTTTCCTCTTGCAGCAGTATTAGTCAAAAATCTTTGGGTTCCAAAGAACGGAAAGCCAGCTCAGACTAACTGAAGAAGAAACAAGAAGTGATGAAGATAATTTATTAGGAAGATCCTGGGATAGCTCACGGGATGGAAGAAGAGCTGTGAGGACTGAGGGGAGTCTGGGTCTTGCTGTAGTCAGATTCTCTCAGTCCGTCGCTCACATCTTCTTCTCTTTTTACGTCTGTATTTTTACCCCTGAGAACAGACCTTCTCTACCAGGTAGGAATATAGCCACTAGCAGTCCAAGAGTCACAATTTTCCAGCTCATGTGATCAGACAGGCAAGGTGTGTTACTCATGGGAACAATCCTGGGGAAAGGCTGTGATTGACCCATTTGGAGTCACATGCCCATCTTTGAGCTAATTCTCAGGGCCAGAGAGATGGCAAGCCCGTTTCTGACCAGGAAGATGAGATTCTATGACAGACTGGATAGTGGGATAGGAATATTTCTGCACAGGAGAGAGGGACGTGTTATTACCAGAAGTGGGAAAGGAGGCTGGAAAGATAAAACACCATAATAACGAGGCATCCACCACTGCCTCCCATAAGAGTCTTCTTCTGTAGTCATATCCCTATCCGGGTGTCAGGGAGGCTGTTTTCACTGCAATTCAGTGAAAAATCCCACCAGAGCCTTCCACATACCGGTGTGTTTCCTTGGTTACCCTTGCTCATTCTGAATCCAGAAATCCATCTGTGTCACTGCCTTAGTTAGGACTTTTCATCTCTTTCCTGGTTTATTCGAATACCCTCCTCTCTTCTCTCCCACTTCTGGTATTATTCCCTAATAACTTGCCTTCTACTTTGTTGCCAGAAGTTCTAGACGGTTTCAAGAAAAATACTTGATGTTGGGCAAGCTGACTTCTCCTTTCCTCTCTGAGTTCCAGAGAGCTGGGGCCCTTTTGCCTCTCTATCTTCATTCTTTTCTGCACCAGCAGGAGAGGCGAACTAACCAGAGAGTCTGAAGTTCATCGTGGCACTTTCCACAGTGTGAAGGTGAGGGCTCACGGGCCACACGCTCTCTTTTCTGGTCCACGTCCTCTTTCCTGTCCTGTTCTCGAGGTGGCCAGCACCCTGGTGCTTCCTTCTCTCATGGGAGGGCACCCTCGGGAGAGCTGTTCGTGTGCATGATGGCTTCAGACTAAAGCTGCGTTCTCTCACGTGGTTCCTGGAAACCCTGCATTTGGGGAGTTCTTTGTCCCTCAGAGCCCTCACTTGACTTGTAGTCTTTATGTGTATGTGTCTGCAGCATTGGTCGTAGGAAAAGAGGACTGTGCCACTTCAAACCCCTAGTGTTTGACAGGATATGTTGATCAAAAAATATTCAGACATGCTCTGGAAAGTTTATTCATATATGTATCTATATATGTAATTTTTACATTATATTATGTAACTTTTTAAATATATTTTTTCAAAAAATTCACTAATTTCTTCCAAGCAACCAATATCTCACACCCATCTGACCACAGATTTACACTTTCTTTCCATTTCAACATTTGACACCGGAATTTAAACAAAATATTGAACAAGTTTTCGGAGTCTTGGGGGAAAATCCATTTATGAATAGATATTACCTCAAGAGAGGTGAACCCCAGCCCGAGGCGCTCCGGTGAGGAGAACTCCCAGTGCTCTTTCCCCATAGACCCTGCAGAGGTAAATGACTGCCTCACGGGGAGGCGGGTTTTCACACTGATCCAAGGTCTCGTGGTCAGCGTGGCCCGGGGAGTTTTCAGAGGGCACCCTCTGCGCCAGGCGTTCGAGGGCTCGTGCCCACTCTTGGCACCTCAGAGGGAGAAGTCTGCAGGAACCGGCAAACAATGTCTCTCTCACTCCGAGTAACTTGTCAACACGTTTTTTTCTCTCAAGGAAATTTGAAACTAAATGAAATGTTTTAAATTCTTTTTTTTTTTTAACTGGCACCTGAGCTAACAACTGTTGCCTATCTTCTTTTTTTTTTCTGCTTTTTTTCCTCCCCAAATCCCCCAAGTACATAGTTGTATATTTTAGTTGTGGGTCCTTCTAGTTGTGGCATGTGGGACGCTGCCTCAGCATGGCCTGATGAGCGGTGCCATGTCCGAGCCCAGGATCCGAACCGGTGAAACCCTGGGCTGCTGAAGCAGAGCGCTAAGTTAACCACGCGGCCACGGGGCCGGCCTCGAAATGTTTTAAATTCTTAAGGAGAACAGCAATTTTTTAACCTGCCAAATGCTCTTCACAGTATGGGAAAGAAAAAATCTACCTAGACTCCCACTGTAAGAATTGTGAGGGAGGGGCCGCCTGGTGGCGTAGCGGTTAAGTGCGCAGGTTCCGCTTCTCTGTGGCGGGGGCTTCGCAGGTTCAGATCCCGGGTGCAGACATGGCACCGCTTGGCACACCGTGCTGTGGCAGGAGTCCCACATATAAAGTAGAGGAAGATGTGCATGGATGTTAGCTCAGGGCCAGTCTTCCTCAGCACAAAGAGGATTGGCAGCAGATGTTAGCTCAGGGCTGATCTTCCTCAAAAAGAAAGAAAAAAACAAAAAAAAAGAATTGTGAGGGATAGGG
>NW_025799980.1:0-1398 GCF_021613505.1 Equus quagga | reverse complement strand
GGGAGAGAATTTGATTGGAGGGAAACTGAGCACACTAGACTGGGAGGGCAGCCTTCACAAAGGAACGAAGCCCTGTGGAAAGGGGTGCTTTTCAGCACCCTTGTAGAGCACTTAGAAACAAAGAGACATGCCCCAAGCGTGACAGGGCTCCATTCCTTCAAGGCTTCCAAGACATCTCTTGGGACACATTAGCATGTACCCTGTGGGCCCCAGTGACGCCAGAGCTATGGAAAGTGAGACTGATCTTCAAAGAATGCTAGGGGTCTAGGAAAGGAGACATCGATTCTTCTCTTCAATGTCCTCAAGACATCATTCTTGACTTTGGATTATGCTTAAGGAAGAAGGACAACATAGTTCTGATAGGGCCCAAGTGGGACATCTTGTTTCCAATCAAGTTTCAAGCTTGAATCAGCAAGGCCTCCCCATAGACTTGAATAGATGACAATGTTCTCCACTCAGTGCTTCTCCCTCTATTCTCACTTCTTGCCAAGGATTCCTTTCTTATCCCTTGAATCAGAGTCGGTTTGGTCTCTTCTACTTTCTGTGCCCACTTTCTGTTTGTCAAAGCTGTTTCTTGTTATCGCTCCCTTTAATAGCCTATCCTAGGCCAATCCTCAGACTGTAACCATGCGGCCCTCTTGGGGGACATGTTCACCATGATGTCATAAAGAGCATCAAAATTCTAAGTTGTCCTGACAACCTCCATGCACACAGAGTTTCAGAGCTATCTCAGACCAGTCTGACTCCTAACCCTTTCCAGAAAGGATAATTTTCCTTTTTCTAGATTTCTTGTCGGTTTCTTTCTCCTCGATCTTTGAAAGGCCTAGCACAATCTCCCTAGACACTGGTTTCTTTACTGTAAGATTATCCTGGGTTGTACCTCTTATATCTTGTGTAGGCGGCCAAGTGGGTGGACATTCCCCAGAGAAAGTCCTGGACTCCCTCCCAAGTTGAAGTTGCCCAGGCAATCCTCTGATGCGCAATGATCGTGTCATCTCCTAGCACTCTGCCAATTCCACCTTGGCAGGTCACATGTTTTCCTTCCTTCTTCCTTTGGGGAAGTGTACCAAATGCGTACATAGATTGTAATAGTCTCGTGGTTATTTTTCTCTTGCGTATTGATAAGCTATCCTCACAATGGCTACTTATTTATGATCCCTGTCCACACCGTACCATGAAATCTATATTTCCTAAGACTGCTAATGAGATCTGCACCCGTGATGTGAATCAGTGAGGCCCAGACCGCCAAAGCAGAATGTGGGCACTTACCCGGTCTACCACAGGGCCGGCCCTGAATTGTAATTTTGGACCAACCTTTAGCCAGAGCTTGGAAAAACGTGCACCTGTTTGGATTATTTGTGAAGGTGATTAGTAGTAACATCATGGACAGTAACCTTT
>NW_025799979.1:0-2556 GCF_021613505.1 Equus quagga | reverse complement strand
TGAAACTGTCACTCTTTGCAGGCGACATGATTTTATATCTAGAAAACCCTAAAGAGTCCACTAAAAAACTTTTAGAAATAATAAAGGAATACAGTCAAGTTGTGGGATACAAAATCAATGTACAAAAATCGGTTGCATTTCTATACACTAATGACAAAGTAGCAGAAAGAGAAATTAAGAATACCATCCCATTTACAATTGCAAGAAAAAGAATAAAATACCTAGGAATAAACTTAATGAAAGAGGTGAAAGATCTGTACACTGAAAACTATAAAACATTGTTGAAAGAAATTGAAGAAGACACAAAGAAATGGAAAGATATCCCATGCTCTTGGGTTGGAAGAATTAACATTGCTAAAATGTCCATACTTCCTAAAGCAATCTATAGATTCAACGCAATCCCTATCAAAGTTCCAACAACATCTTTTACAGAAATAGACCAAAGAATCCTAAAATTTATATGGAAAAGCAAAAGACCCAAAATAGCCAAAGGAATCCTGAGAAAAAAGAACAAAGCTGGAAGTATCACACTCCCCGATTTCAAATTATACTACAAAGCCATAGTAACCAAAACAGCATGGTACTGGCACAAAAACAGACACACAGATCAATGGAGGAAAATTGAGAGCCCAGAAGTAAACCCACACGTTTATGGACAGCTAATATTCGACAAGGGAGCCAAGAGCATACGATGGAGAGAGGAGAGTCTCTTCAATAAATGGTGTTGGGAAAACAGGACAGCCACATGCAAAAGAATGAAAGTAGACCATTCCCTTACACCATGCACAAAAATCAACTCAAAATGGATTAAAGACTTGAATGTAAGACCCGAAACCATGAGACTTCTAGAAGAAAACATAGGCAGTACGCTCTATGACATTGGTCTGAGCAGCATATTTTCAAGTCCCATGTCTGACCGGGTAAGGGAAACAAAAGAAAAAATGAACAAATGGGACTACATCAAACTAAAAAGCTTCTGCACAGCAAAGGAAACCATTGACAAAACGAAAAGACAACCTAACAATTGAGAGAAGATATTTTCAAACCACATATCAGATAAGGGGTTAATATCCAAAATATACAAAGAACTCATACAGCTCAACAACAAAAAAACCAACAATCCGATTAGAAAATGGGCAAAAGATCTGAACAGAGATTTCTCCAAAGAAGATATACAGATGGCCAACAGGCATATGAAAGATGCTCAACATCATTAGCTATCAGGGAAATGCAAATCAAAACTACAATGAGGTATCACCTCACTCTGGTTAGACTGGCTATAATTAACAAGATAGGAAACAACAAATGTTG
Organism: Equus quagga; assembly: GCF_021613505.1. Taxonomy (NCBI): domain Eukaryota; kingdom Metazoa; phylum Chordata; class Mammalia; order Perissodactyla; family Equidae; genus Equus; species Equus quagga. Next base: position 1,245 of record NW_025799979.1, on the reverse strand, counting down.
GAGAGTGTGTGGAGAGAAGGGAACCCTTGTTGACTGCTGGTGGCAGTGCAAACTGGTGCAGCCACTATGGAAAGTAGTTTGGAGTATCCTCAGAAAATTAAGGATAGATCTCCCATATGATCCAGCTATTCCACTGCTGGGTATTTATCCAAAGAACTTGAAAACACAAAGGCATAAAGATACTTGCACCCCTGTGTTCATTGCGGCATTATACACAATAGCCAAGACTTGGAAGCAACCTAGGTGCCCATCAAGGGACAAATGGATAAAGAAGATGTGGTATTTATACACAGTGGACTACTACTCAGCCATAAGAAATGACGAAATCCGGCCATTTGTGACAACATGGATGGACCTTGAGGGTATTATGCTGAGTGAAGTAAGTCAGAGGGAGAAAGTCAAATACCATATGGTCTCACTCATAAGTAGAAGATAAAAACGACAAAAAAACACATAGCATTGGAGATTGGACTGGTGGTTACCATTGGGGAAGGGGGGAGGGGGGAGGGCAAAAGGGGTGATTAGGGTCACATGTGAGGGGATGCACTATAATTAGTTTTCAGGTGGTAAGCATGATGTAATGTATACAGAATTCGAAATATGGTGTACATCCGCAAAAAATAAAAATAAAAAAAAAATAAAAGAGAAAAAAAACCCCAAATACCATGTCCTCTCAGACAAGGAAAACAAAAGAAAAAATAAAGTGGGAATTCGTCAGACTAAAGAGCTTCTGCAACACAAAAGAAACTAGGATCAAAACAAAGAGACAACCCACCAATCGGGAGAAAATATTTGCAAACCATATATCTGACAAGGGGTTAATCTCCATAATATATAAGGAACTCACACAAATGAACAATAAAAAAGCAAACAATCTGATCAAAAAGTGGGCAGAGGAGATAAATAGACATTTTTCCAAAGAAGAAATACAGATGGCCAATAAACACATGAAAGGATGTTCAACATTACTAATCATCAGGGAAATGCAAATCAAAACTACACTAAGATACCACCTTATTATGCCTGTTAAAATGGCTATAATCACTAAGAGTAAAAATAGCAAATGTTGGAGAGGGTGTGGAGAAAAGGGAACCCTCATGCACTGCTGGTGGGAATGCAAACTGGTGCAACCACTATGGAAAACAGCATGGAGATTCCTCAAAAAACTGAAAATAGACTTACTATATGATCCAGCTATCTCACTACTGGGTATCTACCCACACAATTTGAAATCAACAATCCAAA
>NW_025799978.1:0-1531 GCF_021613505.1 Equus quagga | reverse complement strand
AAAAGTCCTGGGTAATGAAGGATACAGGCATGATGCAATCAGCTGCTTAAATGATGTCATCACATATCTCGTCCTCTCTTTTTCTCTTTCACACACACTTCAAGTTGTAGCTATGTTTTCCCTTATTATCCTCTCTCTCTGTATTGTAATAAGCTGCCCTTCCTCTACAGATCCACACATGCACTCCTTATAATTCACAAGGCTTGAGTAAAAGAGGTATGTCCTGTGAAGTCCGGAGAAAGCCCAGGACAGCCCAACTTGGGATATGTGCCCATCCTTGCATTTCTGTGGCTAAGGAGAGGAAGGACCTTGATTAGCCATTCCTGGTCCCTGATGATATGTCTAGAAGCACAGAAGTGGGATCTACCCCATGGAAAAAATGAAGATTGAGCAGCATTAGTAAGGAATTCAGGGTTTGGGGGGGCATTCCCCAAAGGAATGGATGTTGTACAGGCCAACAGATTCCACAATGGCTGATCCCTAGGTGTTCAGTCAGACAGGGTTCATGGGTAATATCAAAAGGAGGAATGTGTGGACTCTAGGAAGAGTCAAAATTTAGAGACCTTGAATGCCACATTGAAAATATTTGGGCTTCCTAGACATGTCACCCTAAGGAGGACAGGGTTTTACTTATGTGGCATCCAGTCGGGGAATGGTTCATTTAAATCTCATCATGAGGAAACATCAGACAAACCCAAATGAGGAAAGTTCCATTTAAAAGAAAAAAATGGACTCTACAAAAAAAATGTCAATGTCATAAAAGATAAAGAAAGGTTGTGGGAATGTTCCAGATTAAAGGAAACCAAAGAGACACAGCAACTAAATGCAATCTGTGATCTACTACGTCCTGTACTAGAAGGAAGAAAACTGCAATAAGGGACTTTATTGGGTCACTTGACGATATTGGAATTCAGACGGTAGATTAGATAAAAGTATTGAATCAGTGTTAAATTTAGTGAAGAGGATAACTAGACAGTGGTGACATAAAAACACGTCTTATTCTCAGAAATACACACTGAACTATGAAAGGTAAAAGGCTGTGATATATACGACATACTCTAAAGTGGTTCTGGAAAATAATTGTGTGGTGTGTCTGAATATTTACATAGAGCAAATGATAAAGTAAAATGTTAGCAACAGGTAAATCTGAGTAAAGCGTATACAGGTATTCTTCATAATATTTTTATTCTTTCAACTTTTCTGTAAGTTTTAAATTATTTCCAAATAGAACGTTTAAAAATATATTGGGATTTGTCTTTCTTTAGGCAATAGCAAAGTAATTGAAGTTTTTCAACAAGCTTGTGATATACGATACGTTTTAAAATCTATTTCAAAAGACACTGCAATTAATGTCAACTCAGCCCTGATTCAGAACGCGATTGAGTTCATCTTGTTGGCAGAGATCTCACACCATGCTCTTATTGGTTGTTTGAGGGCATTTTAAAGGGAATTCAGGAAAGGGTTTCCTCACTGCTTGTATCTGCTGTGCCCTTTTCTCTAAAAATCGGAAACACCTTTTAAAGAGAGATTG
>NW_025799977.1:0-1081 GCF_021613505.1 Equus quagga | reverse complement strand
CCGGTGTGTCTGGCAGTGGTTCCAGTCTGTCCGTTAGGTGGATCCGGCGTGTCCAGCACGTGTTTCTGGCACGTGTGAGAGGTGGTTCCGCCATGCCCGACAGGTGATTCCGGAGTGTCCAGCAAGTGGTTCTGGGGGAGCCGGCAGGTGATTTTGCCGTGACCGGCAGGTGGTCCTGGCGAGTCGAGAAGGTGGTTAAGGTGAGCTCGGCAGGTGCTTCCGGCATCTCCGGCATGTGGTTCTTGCGGGTTTGAGATGTGGTTCCGGCATGCCCGGCAGGTGAGTGGGGAGTGTCTGGCAAGTGGTTATGGCATAGCCGGCAGGTGCTTCCGGTGTGTCCGGCAGGTGGTTCCGGCGAGTCGAGCAGGTGGCCCCGGCGTGCTCGGCAGGTGCTTCCGGTGTGTCCGGCAGGTGGTTCCGGTCTGTCCGTTAGGTGGATCCGGCGTGTCCGGCACGTGTTTCTGGCACGTCTGAGACTTGGTTAAGGCATGCCCGAAATGTGACTCCGAAATGTCTGACAAGTGGTTCTGGCGTAGCCGGCAGGTGATTTTGCCGTGACCGGCAGGTGGTCCCGGCGAGTTGAGAAGGTCGTTGTGACGTGCTCGGCAGGCGCTTCCGGCGTCTCTGGCACGTTTTTGTGGCACGTCTGAGAGGTGGTTCCGCCATGCCCGACAGGTGATTCCGGAGTGTCTAGCAAGTGGTTCTGGCGTAGCCGGCAGGTGATTTTGCCGTGACCAGCAGGTGGTGCCGGCGAGTCGAGAAGGTGATTAAAGTGAGCTCGGCAGGTGCTTCCGGCATCGCCGGCACGTGGTTTTTGCAGGTTTGAGAGGTGGTTCCGGCATGCCCGGCTGGTGAGTGCGGAGTGTTGGGCAAGTCGTTCTGGCATAGCCGGCAGGTGCTTCCGGTGTGTCCAGCAGGTGGTTCCGGCGAATGGAGCAGGTGGCTCCGGCGTTCTCGGCAGGTGCTTCCGGTGTGTCCGGCAGGTGGTTCCGGCGAGTCGAGCAAGTGTCTCCAGCGTGCTCGGCATGTCCTTCCGGTGTGTCCGGCAGGTGGTTCCGGCGAGTCGAGCAGGTGGCTCCGG
>NW_025799976.1:0-5381 GCF_021613505.1 Equus quagga | reverse complement strand
TTTTGCTGAGGAAGATTCGCCCTGAGCTAACATCTGTGCCAATGTTCATATTTGCCTGGGGTTGTGAAATGTCCTTTTATAAGCAGAGAGCACCTTTGTGGGCCATTGTTCTTAACTGGTTAGAGACAACTGGCACTCAGCTATGAAAAATGAATTATTCAAACGCATGAGAGATGACATAATATTCTCTTAGGGACTTTGTCAAGAGGTCTGACCCAGATATGCTGTAGCAAAAAGGAAAACGAGCCAAGCCATTTTGCATCTGAAATTCTCAAAATGCAAACAGTGTTTCCCAGCCGGGGAAAAGGAGGATGATCCATTCATTCAGCATATATTTGCTCTCTTTGAGAAAGGAACTGTAATAAACTTTAATAGGGGGTGGGAGAGAGAGGTGCATATTTAAAGAAAAACAATGGCTTGTGACCAGGAAACCCAGTTTCAAGCCCACAAGCACCCACAGATGCGAAAAAAAGGGAAGGTAAGGATTCTAGTCCTTTCTTACAGGTGTGTGGTTAGGCTGAAGGAATACGTCAGCATGTTTAACAGTGAAAATGGAAGAAACTTGTGTCCTCCAGAAAGGAAATGTTGAATAAATTATGGCACATCCAAACCTAGCGATACAGTGCTGCTGTGAAAACGGATGAAGTAATCCATGTGTTAACATAGTAACATCCTTAAGATGTATTGTTACGTGAAAAAGCATGTGGTCTGTTCATCTGTTATCTATATCTGTATAATAACTTGAATTGTACAAAGAAGATACTATAGGTTATCAATCCCCTTTTATCATGCTTTCCTGTGCTGCAGGCTGGAAAGCTAAAAACCGCTTCCCAGATTCCTTTAGAGCTAAAATTCCAAAGAAAACCAAAGTTCCTCTGATCAGATGCGCTTGTGTGAGACTGATTCAGAACAGTTATGTGGGGAGAGAAGCGGGGCCTGCAGCTTCTATTTATCATGCAGGCTGGGATCTTACCAAGGAGGATGTGGTTCTGGAGCTGGTGGCCGTGACAGATGGAGGCTTTCTTACGTGGCAGGTAGTTTCTCAATCGTAGAAGCAGCAGCTGTACTTTGCAAGCTCATTTCTGAGGAATGGGCTGGAGAGTCATTCCTAGAATTCAGCCTAGACTCCATTTCAAGCCTTTCCGGTTATTCTGTGAGCTATCTATACTGCTTAATAAATTCCTTTTGCTTAAACTAGTCTGAAGGGGACTCTTGTCTAAAAGAAGAATGCTGATCACATAATTGGTAAGAGAAACATTGCAGGAAACAGCTCTTCAAGGAAGTGGGATCTTGGATTAGTTCTATGACCCGGCTGGGCCTCAGGGCAGCAAGGGTCCAGCTACTGTTAGAGGCTGGGGCACAGAACTGTCCCTGGCACCCATGGCTGGAACACGGGGTCGATCATCACCTGTGATCACGTACAGTGAAATGTACCCATACCAGTAAATACAGGCTGATATAAACTATGTTTTTCCTCCCCTGGGCTAGCATCCTCAGAATCTTTTTGACATATATTCCTCAAGAGTTAGGAAATTCTTGCAATTCTGTTGACATGTAAACCTTTTCTAAGGTTTGAATTTGGAATTAGAATTTGAGGGTTTAGCTTAAGCATAGGTCAGAGGCAATAAGAGGTGGTAAGAGTGGCAAACGAGGGGAACTGGAATTTTATTTTGGTGTGGTCTTTCCAGGGTGCTCAGGAAAGGCAGAACTGCTTTCATTAGATGGGGAGGGGCTGCTGCTTTCACCAGGGAAGTCTGGGATTTGGGGTACTTGGAGTTACTGGAATCTTCTCATATATCACCATTCCACTTTTCAGGTTTGCGCTCTTTCCCCCCAAATATTATAATTTTCACTTAAGAAATCTGTTGAAGCAGTGAATTCAACCTGTGTTGTAAATATCTGCTTCTGGTTTATCACTGTATCAGCCTTGTGGCAACAAGAGGGAAGGAATTATTTCAGGGCAGTCATGGATAACTCCCTGGTTCTCTGGCCTAGTTATATGTCTGTCAGGCAGTTAGATATGAATATGAAGTGTGCTGCAATATTCAGATTTTCTATTTTTTCTTGTATCAGTTTTGATAAGTTATGTTTTTCTACGAATTTGTCCATTTTATATACACGTTCAAATTTAGTCACATAAAGTTGTATCTACTTACTATTTGAGTGTCTATAGGATCTGTAATGATGTCCCCTCTTTTGCTTCTGACGTTGATAACTTGTGTTTTTTTATGATCAGTATTGCTCATAAATTTATCAACTTTCTTAGTATTCTAAAGAATCAATTTTTTGCTTTGATGATTTTCTATATTGTATGTTGCCTACAAAATTTAATTTCTACTCTTTTTTTTTTTTAAAGATTGGCACCTGAGCTAACAACTATTGCTAATCTTTTTTTTCCCCCCTCCTTTTTCTCCCCAAAGCCCCCTGGTACATAGTTGTGTATTTTCAGTTGTGCGTCCTTCTAGTTGTGGCATGTGGGATGCTGCCTCAGCATGGCTTGATGAGCAGTGCTGTGTCTGTGCCCAGGATCCGAACCAGCAAAACCCTGGGCCGCCAAAGTGGAGCACATGAACTTAACCATGCGGCCACAGGACCAGCTCCCTGATTTCTACTCTTATCTTTGTTATTCTGTTCACATTTTTGGGTTTAAATTGCTGTTTTCTTATTCTGTTTTTTTGAGGAAGATAAGCCCTGAGCTAACACCTGCCGCCAATCCTCTTTCTGCTCAGGAAGACTGGCCCTGAGCTAACATCCGTGCCCATCTTCCTCTACTTTCTATGTGGGATGCCTGCCGCAGCATGGCTTGCCAAGCGGTGCCATGTCCCCACCTGGGATCCGAACTGGCAAACCCCAGGCCGCTGAAGCACAATATGCGCACTTAACCGCTGTGCCACCGGGCTGGCCCCTGTTCTTTTTCTTCTTAAGACAGCTACTTGAATAACTGATTTTCTTTTTCTTCTTTACTAATATGCATTTAAGGCTATCAATCATCTCAGTATAGCTTTAGTTACATCCTACAAGATTTTATATGTCATACTTGCATTGTCATTCTGTTAATATCTTCTAATTTCTGTTGTGCTTTCTCCTTTGACTGTGGATTATTTTTAAACGAGTTGCTTAATTTCCACATTTTGGGGAACGTCCTAGTTGATCTTTTCAAATTGATTTCTAGCTTAATTTCCTGGTGCTCAGAAGCTTACTCTGAATAATTTCACTTCTTTAAAATTTGTCACATGCTGCCGAGACCAGCTAGGCAGCCAGCTGAAGGGATGGACGGAATTAATAGACAGGACACAATCTGTATTATTCAATGGGACAGGGGACCATCAGCCTCAAGGGACTGAGGTGAGGTCCCTCGGATCACCACATATTTATTTGGAGGTAAAGAACCTCAAGCAAGTACAAGAGCCAGAACTCACGCCTGCAGGGACACGCAAGCCGAAGTCCAAAGGTTCTGTTCTTCATCCCCCCGAAGCACACCAGCCCATCCCACGTCATTCACTTGGGGAGCATCTTAAGGACAATCAGTAAGGTATGCAGACGGCGTTCCATCCCTGCGAGGGCCGGGCCTTCCTAAGCCCCTTGCCTTCATGCTCGATAAGATACTCCCTTCCAGCCTTTGATTCCAAGGCTCAAACAATCTGGTATCAGATTGCAGATCTCTCAGTTACCCATTTGGAATTTATTTTTCCTAGGCTTAAAGCCTGGCGAGAATGCTGCTCTGATGTCCTGCAGCAGTCACAGCCCTGCATATGATCCATTTTGGAGAATGTTCCACATGTACTTGAAAAGAATGATGTGTATTCTGTTATTCTTGGGTATAGTGTTCTGTGAATCACAGTTAAGTCAACTTGACAATCACGTTATTGAGGCCTTTATCCTTACTGAATTTTTTGTCTCTGCTTGTTCTATCATTTACTGAGAAAGGTATATTAAAATCTCCCCCTCTGACTGTAGATTTCTGTGTTTCTCCTTTTAGTGCTGTCGTTTTTGCTTTATGTTTTGAAGCTATGTTTCTGGATGTTTAAAAATTTAGAAATGTATCTTTCATGTTGGATTGATCCTTTTATCATTATAAAAAGGACACTATTTTTCGAATGAGTCCTTCCTTAAAGCCTACTTTGATATTAAAATAGCTGCACCACATTAATTTTGGTATTTGCATAGCATATATTTTTCCACTTTTACTTTCAATCTTTCTGTATCCTTATGTTTAAGTATGGCTCTTGTAAGGAGCATATAGTTATGTTTTATTCTTTATATATTTGCATAATTTGCCATTTAATTACTTAGAGCATTTATATATAATATACTTATGGATATACTTGGGTTTAAATCTTCTATCTTACTATGGTTTTCTGTTTATTCCACCCATACTATATTTCTTTTTCTCTCCTTACCTCTTTTGGATTAATCAGGTATCTATTATTCCTTCCCTCTCCCCACTTTTGGCTTGTGTGTTCTTTCATGGTTAGCTGAGAGATTACAACATGCATCCTTGATTTATTACAGCATGGTATCAGTTGCTGCTTTTATCCCTTCTGAACGAGTGTTGGTGTCACAGAGTACTCGTCTCTTTAGAGTTTTATGTTATTGTCCGGCATTTTAACTTTATAGACACTTTAAGTCCTATACAACATTATTATTATTGTAGTTTTATATAATAATATTTATTTATTTATTTATTTTGAGGAAGATTAGCCCTGAGCTAACTGCTGCCAGTCCTCCTCTTTTTGCTGAGGAAGACAGGCCCTGAGCTAACATCCGTGCCCATCTTCCTCTAGTTTATATGTGGGACGCCTACCACAGCTTGGCGTGCCAAGGCAGTGCCATCTCCAAACCCGGGATCCGAATTGGCATATCCTGGGCCGCCGAGAAGCGGAACATGCGCATTTAACTGCTGTGCCACCAGGCCGGCCCCAATAATATTTATTTAAATTTACTCATCTTGATCATTATTATTCCTTCGTGCCTTTCCATGTTCCCATCTGGGATCATTTTCATTTTGCCTAAGTTTAATGTACATCTGAAGACAATGAATTTTCTCAGTTTTAAGACATTCTGTCTTAAAATATCTTTATTTCACCTTTAAAAAAAAACAGCTTTATTGGGGCTGGCCCCGTGGCCGAGTGGTTAAGTTCGCGCGCTCCGCTGCAGGCGGCCCAGTGTTTCATTAGTTCGAATCCTGGGCGCGGACATGGCACTGCTCATCAGACCACGCTGAGGCAGCGTCCCACATGCCACAACTAGAAGAACCCACAACAAAGAATACACAACTATGTACCAGGGGGCTTTGGGGAGAAAAAGGAAAAAATAAAATCTTTAAAAAAAAAAAAAAAAACAGCTTTATTGAGGATATTTTACTTACCATAAAATTCATC
>NW_025799975.1:0-1228 GCF_021613505.1 Equus quagga | reverse complement strand
CAAACAGGGTCCAAGGGGTGGCTGCCCCTCAGCCCTGCAGGCTTTTCCCCTGTAAGAAGTGCCCACTTTGCACGTGTGTGAGTCAGTGTGGAACGGGACAGAGTATGTCTGCAGACTGGTTCAGCCTGCTGAGCCCCTTTGCTGCTTCTAACCTATGGCCACGAAAAAGGCTAAATGGAGGGAAATTAAACTTTGATGTGTTGATGATTGAAAAGGAAAGTGCCTTGCTCTCTAAGGGATAAAGTCATTTGGAGGAAAATCAAATAACTATCATAGTTATTTTTTCTGTCTTATTTTTCCACTAAAGGCACTAGATATTTCAGTCTTTCTGACTTCCTAACAGAATCCAGTAGTATTTTCCTTTTCTAAGGCCAATGAACTGTTATGTAAGGGGCTTCTCTTGCTTTTTCCAAACCCTCCTGGGATTCTGTTTATCTACTGTTCGTTTTTCACCCCCTGCTTTTCAGATTGCTTTGTTCACTGTCCTTGTAAAATAAATGTGGCTCATTAAAATAAGCAGCATTAATATGTATCTCTTTCACTGCATTTCATCTAATAAATATGCTGAAGATTTTCTGTATTCTGCATGTGAATCCTTTGTTGAATATTGGAAGTGGGACAATCTCTTCGCATCCTGTGACTTGCAAATTCCCTCTTGTAATGTGTCTTATGATGAACCAAAAGCCTAAATTTTAATGAATCCCAGTTTACCGATATTTCTTGTATGGAGAGTGTGTGTCTTCTTTGAGAAGTTTTTTCTACCCTGTGGTCCCGAGGATGTTTTCTTATGTTGTCTTCTAGAAGTTTCATTATTTTACCTTTCCCCTTTAGGTCAAAGTGTCCCGGAATTGAGTTTTGTGTATTGTGAGGGTAGGGCTCAAGGTTTCTTTTACATCCATATGCTCATCCCTACGAGTAATAACAGGTAGCATTGGGACAGGTGGACACAAACCTGGGAGTTAGGGGTCCTGTATTCTCAGCCTTACCCTCCCTTTAAAGCACCCTCTGAACTTGGGCAGGTGATTTTCTCAGTTCTCCCTCCTCTCAGACTCCTTCCTTCCTTTCTTCCTTCTATCCTTCATTCCTCCCTCCCTCCCTCCATTCTTTCCTTCCTTCCTTCCATCTATCCACCCAAGCATCTGTCCAGGTATCAATCTGTCCAACTGTCCTCCTGCCTGTTTGCCTGTTTGTCCTTCTTCTCTCCTTCCATCCTCTTTCCTCCCATCTC
>NW_025799974.1:0-1034 GCF_021613505.1 Equus quagga | reverse complement strand
GGAGAGCTATTGGCATCTTCTACAGTCTGTGGTTAGTTCCCCTAGCTATGCTGCTTTTGCCCTGGGGTCTTCCAGCCTTGTGGCTGCCGGCTGGGTGCTTTCTACTGGTGCTGTGCAGAGGCTTTCCCTAAGGCTGCTGTGAGCCTGTAGGGTTTCCCCCTAGGCTACGGAGCTGGGTCTCTGGAACTCCCCCCAGCCCCAGTCCTCTCCGAGATCTCCAGCAATCCCTAGCCCCATTGGGTTGGCAATGGCAGCTGGAGGTCGCCCCGCCCTCTGGGATTCTCTCTGGGGCTTTCCTGGAGTTGAGAGCTGGGCGTAGCCCCTCTGCTAATGGCAGACAGAGAGCTCTGTCTGCTGCCCAGGCAGAATTCTGTAACTTCCCCTCCGGGGCACAGAGCCGGCCTTTGAAACTTCCCCCAGCCCCAGTCCTCTCTGAGATCTCCGGCAATCTCTAGTCCCACGGGACGGGCAATGGCAGCTGGGGGGCGCCCCACCCTCTGGGATTCTCTCTGGGGCTTTCCCAGAGCTGTGAATGCTGGGCGTGGCCCCTCCGCTAATGGCAGACAGAGAGTTTTGTCTGCTGCACCGGCGGGCGGAACTCCGGAGCTTCCCCTCCGGTGCGTGGAGTCTTTGGAGCTTCACCCAGCCCCAGTCCGCTCGGAGATCTCCGGCAATCCCTAGCCCCACCATGCTGGCAGTGGCAGCCGGGAGACCTCCGTACCCTCAGCGACTCTCTCTGGGACCCTCCAGGCACCGCGAACACCAGGCGGGGTCTCCCCGCCAATGGCGGGGAGAGACTCTCCCCATGGGCCCGGGTGTGCAACTGCAAAGTTTCCCTCTGCGTTTAGGAGTAATTGTGGGGGGTTTAGCTAGGGTTCTGGTCACCTGTTTCCACCGTCACTCCTCTGTTGTGTGCTCGCTCCTGCCCTAGGTGTGTGTAGATCTTCTGGGGGCGTCCGTTGGAAGAAAGCCGCTTGCGGGTACTAGGCTGCTTGGTCGGGGTCAGAGAGTTTTCACCTATTTCCACATCCTCC
>NW_025799973.1:0-5833 GCF_021613505.1 Equus quagga | reverse complement strand
TGTCCTAACAATTTAGTGGTTGTTTGCAAAAATAATACACAAAACTGAAAGAAACTATTTTTATTTTATTCTTAAATAACTACAATTACTCTCTAATGGAAGTTGTGCACCTGTGGAACAATGTACAACTTCTCAGGCCTTGGAATCAGATTGCACACAACCATCTTCATTTTCTTTTCCCCATCAATTTTCTTTTTACCACAGCATCCACCAAAAAATCAATTCCATAAAGACAGGATGTCATCAAAAGGAATGTAATGCAATCTAATGTGGAAACTGTGGATTTCCTTTAACTAATAGTTCATGCAGCTTGTGGCAGATGTCAGGTAATGCTGTGTTTCCTTCAGAAATTTGACATATCCCAAGGTGGCCCTGTGAATTTTCTGCAGTATCCTGGGGTGCCTCAGCATACGGTTTGGGAAGCATGGGGTTAGGGACTGTTAGAGACTGTTTCAGGAAGCAAACAGAGGGCAGCAGAGTTCTCTCCAGTAGGATGGAAGAAGGGAACCACCTGTACCCTCATTCACAGTCTGCCCCAGTGTTATTACTCAGGTGTCCACAGAAAATCTTCCTGAAGTCTCTCTTCCTGGTACCTCTCCACTCTCGGCGTGACTATTTACATAATATTAACAAAGCGAGGAATAATGGTGGTTGGGAGGCCTGGGCTCCAGTTCCAGATCAGCCAATTGAGAGACACAATCCCTTGACCATAAGCTCCTCTTTCCAAAGTCTCTTCCAGCTCTAAATGTGTATGAATCTGTGCATCTGTCCTCAAGCTTTCTCCTAAGAAGCCAAAGTTTTTAATGCACTTGATTTTAAGTTGGTCTCGTAAGAGTGGGAAGGAAAGAAATGTTTCCTCTATTGTACACATTCTGCCTGCTAGGAAGCTGGGGAATGTGCCATCTTTAAATCAAATAAAAATTCATTTTCACATCAGGCAAATTTCTGGAAAGAGGGAAGAAAGAACAACAGAAAGCTCTATACAGGGGGGCTTTTGGCGTGATGGAAATGTTCTTTCTTCATTGGAAAACAGGTAACTGGGTGTTTTCAGTTTGGGAAAATTCATCAAACTGCACACTTTTGATATTTGCCTCTCTCTGTATATGTGTTATACTTTACAAAAAGTGAGGAGAGCAAACTGCAGAGTTAAAACAATATGTACATTGCATAAAAATACAATGCAAACAATACTACTAAAAGAAAACAAACCCTGACAATGAATTGTAAAGATTGTCTGTCTGTGGTAATGTTTTAACATAAATTTTAAATCATTTGAAAAACTAAATAAAACAAAGCCCTTGCCAGTGCTAAGGAAGCTTTAGCCTCGGGCCGGGATGAGGGAGCCTCCTTCCTTTTGCCGATATAGTCGGATTTTTGAAAGGTCCTCCTTTGTACCTGCTCTTCTCCCTGTCACACTACCAAGGGTCAGATGCTTAGCCAATGCAGACCCATAAAAAAGACAGTCTATCAGGACATACTGCAGAATTAACATAGGCAAAATCCACATTGTTCAAGAATTCAGAATTGGCTGAGCAACCACCCCCAGCAGCCGAAGGACAGAGGCCTCTGCTCCATCGGGGGAGTGGGGGTTACCTGCTCTCACTGGCCATGCTAGCTCAGGAGAACCTAGAGCCAAGGAAACAGCCAGTGACCAGAGGCTGCAGGAAAGGGCGCTGGACACCTGTATCCCGGCTTGGTGACTCAACCAGCGGAGTGACCAGAGCACATCCTCTGTGAAATGATGACTAGACAATGGATAAGGTCCCTTCTAGCTTGAAAATTCAATCATGTCGTGTTTAATGACACTAAGAGAATGGTTAATAGTCTTCAGGAAACCTGAAAGAAGACGTGAACAAGCCCACTCTGGAGAGAACGGTTAAAGCGGTCTTCAAAAACAACACAAAGCCAGTGGCCCACATGGGAGACACAAGGCAAACACGTGATTGTAACTGACTTCAAAGATCAGGGCAAACAGGAGGCCGTAGGTGCAGCAGCAGGAGTGAGCTGAGTTTACAGGGCTGGGGAAGCCCACGGCTTAATGGATAGAATATGGTAAACCCACGTGATGACACATCTGCAGCCAAACGGAAGGAACCATGAAACGTGGTTGCTGCTGCTATTAGTTGTGATCCCATCAGTGCTGTGCTATGATTGGGTCGATACAATACACAAGGGTTTAAAATATAAGGAAAAGTCCAGCTCTTATTCAGATTCACTCTCTCCATAGGTACACACGGGGAAAAGAGAAAGCAAGCCACACATGCTATTAGTCACAGAGTGTCAAGGAATCAGACAAACCACTCTGAGCTTCAGTTTCCTCATCTATAAAATGAGGGCCATAATAGTGCCTTCTTCACAGAGTGCTTATGACCTAACACTCAGAGTGCAAGCTGGTGCTCAACAGGCTATTACCAACATACCTCGTTTTATTGTGCTTCACCTTACTGTGCTTCACAGATACTGTGGTTTTTGCAAATTGAAGGCAAGACCCTGCACCCGCAAAAAGATTATGACTCACTGAAGGTTCAGATGATGGTTAGCATTTTTTTGAAATAAAGTTTTGTGGGGTTTTTTTGTTGTTGTTGTTGAGGAAGATTGGCCCTGAGCTAACATCTGTGCCGATCTTCCTCTATTTTGTATGTGGGATGTTGCCACAGCGTGGTTGATGAGCTGGGTATAGGTCCACACCCAGCACCTGAACCCATGAATCTGGGGCCGCCAAAGAGGAGTGTGCAAACTTAACCGCTCAGTCACTGGGCCGGCCCCCCTGCAATAAAGTTATTTTATTTTATTTTATTTTATTTTGAGGAAGATCAGCCCTGAGCTAACATCTGCCGCCAATCTTCTTTTTGCTGAGGAAGATTGGCCCTGAGCTAACATCCACGCCCATCTTCCTCTATTTTATATGTGGGACACCTGCCACAGCATGGCTTGATAAGTGGTGGGTAGGTCCACATCCCGGATCGGCACCCACCAACCACGGACCGCCAAAGCAGAGCACGCAAACTTAACCATTGCATCATGGAGCCGGCCCCTGCAATAAAGTATTTTTTAATTAAGGTATGTGCATTGGTTTTTTAGACAATGCTATTGCACACTTAATGGACTACTTATAGTGTAAACATAACTTTTATATGCATGGGGAAACAAAAAGTTCATGAGACTCGCTTTATTGTGATATTTGCTTTGTTGTGGTGGTCTGGAACTGAATCCACAATATCTCTGAGGTATGCCTGTATTATTTATTCTTATAATGCAATGCTGAAACTCCAGAAAGGCACTCAGAGTCCCTTCAGTCACTCAGACTTGGGGAATAAATCTTCCAGGACCATGACTTGCCAACGAGTTCTGCGTGGAGAGGCACTCGGTTTTCCAGGGAATTCTTTTTTCCTCTCTTGCCATCTCTCTCTCAGCATTTTGCATTTACCCTTATCATAGTACTTGTCCATTTAAATTTTAGTTTTTTGTGGCATGAGGCTGAGAGTGAGGTCATTTGTATGCAGAATGTTGCTTCTTTTCTTTCTAATTTATTTATTCTCTAAGGTCCCAGCTATATTGGACCTTTGTTTAAAAATTGAAATGTATTTGACACACAAGATTGTGTGAAAGTGTACATCATGTAGATTTGATACATTTATATATTGCAATATGATTGCCACTGTAGCGTTAGCTAGCACCTCTATCATGTCACAAAATAATCATGTCTTTTTTGTGGTGGGAATAATTAAGATCTAGTCTCTCGGCAAGTTTGCTGTCTATAATACTGTGTTGTTGTCTGTAAGCACTACACTGTGCCTTAGATCGCCAGGACTTAGTTATCCACTAGCTGCAAGTTTGTCCCCTCAAACGACATCTCTCCCATTCCCTCACCCCCTGGGAACCACCATTCTACTCTCTGTTTTCATCAGTTCAGCTTTTTTGGGGGTCCACATGATGTATATGATATATGTATATATGATACCTGATATATGATAATATATACCTGACTTGATATATATGACTGATATCATATGATATCTATACCACACAGTATTTCTCTTTCTCTGACTTAGCTTATTTAGCATAATGTCCTCAAGGTCCATCCATATTGTTGCAAATGGCAGGATTTCCCTCTTTCTCATGGCTGAATAATACTCCATTATGCCACATCCTCTTTATCCATTCATCCACTGATGGGCACTTACGCTGTTTCTCTAGGGGACTCTTAATGAGAATAATTGCTTAACACCCAAGCTTGGACTTCTTACCAGCCTGATCCCAGGGGAGCCACTTCCTCTATTAGCAGGCTGAGGCTGCTGAGGAAACGGTGAAGGAGCCTCACCTGGAGGCAGGGGAGGGCAGGGTTCTAGAAGAGAGGCAAGTTTTAGGGAAATAGAAAATGACAGGAAAACTGAAAAACAAGAAGTGACCAAAGTCTCCAATAGTCTGAAAGTCTGAGTCAAAAAGGTCTGAATTTTTCTTTACATTTTTTTTTTAAAGATTTTATTTTTTTCCTTTTTCTCCCTAAAGCCCCCTGGTACATAGTTGTATATTCTTCGTTGTAGGTCCTTCTAGTTGTGACATGTGGGACACTGCCTCAGCGTGGTTTGATGAGCAGTGCCACGTCCACACCCAGGATTCGATCCAATGAAACACTGGGCGACCTGCAGCAGAGCTCGAGAACTTAACCACTCGGCCACGGGGCCAGTCCCTTTCTTTACATTTTCAATGAAAGGAGGAAGTTAGAACAGAGGTTTGGTGCCTAGAAGGAGAGAGAGACTTACCTATTCGAAGTCCAGTGTCTTTCTTTGATCAATATTCATAGGTGTAGTAAGACTGGCCATTCTTTCAGTGCAAATGGAAATATAAATTAGTACAGTCTTAGGGTCAGACTCTGGCTTAGTGGTTAAGTCTGGGGCACTCTGCTCCAACAGCTGGGGTTCAGCTCCCACGCGTGGACCTACACCACTCCTCTGTCAAAATGCATGCTGTGACAGCAACCCACACATCAAACAGAGGCAGACTGGCACAGATGTTAGCTCAGGGACGATCTTCCTCAGGAAAAAAAGTATTAATCTAGTCTTTACAGAGAATAATTTAATATTAATCAAAACTTTAAAAATATTTGTATGGAGCCAGCCCAGTGGCACAGCGGTTAAATGTGCACAGTCCATTTCGGCGGCCCAGGGTTCACCAGTTTGGATCCTGGGTGTGGACATGGCATGTTTGGCAAGCCATGCTGTGGCAGGCGTCCCACATATAAAGTAGAGGAAGATGGGAACGGATGTTAGCTCAGGGCTGGTCTTCCTCAGCAAAAAAGAGGAGGATTGGCGGTAGATGTTAGCTCAGGGCTAATCTTCCTCAAAAAAAAAAATTGTATCCTTTAAAAAAGTTAAAATGGTTACATTTGGTACAGCTATACAAAAGTTATGTTACTATAGAATGATTTAAAATATGTGTTCTGGAAAACGGGAAACGTTTATAAGATGTTAAGCACAAAAAGATACTAAATAATTTGCACGGAATTACCCATTACGTAAAGAAAAAAATATATAGCAAAATGTAAAGAAATAACCCCATCCGTAAAGTGTTTGCTTGTGGGCAGCCGAATTAATGGGTGCTTTTTGTGTTGTTCTTGTCTGATTATTTACACTTTTATGCATTAGCCAGTTTCTTCAGTAAGCACATATTACTTCGATTACATGGTAGCAGGCGGAGGTTGAAACCAACCTCAAATCTGCCGTTTCCTTCCCAATTCTTTGAATCAGGTTAATTTCCTCCAGGCCCCCTCTGAAAGTTCTGCAGGCCAGCAGGGCCCTAGGGGCACGGAGAGGAGCGCGGGGCTGCTGGAAGG
>NW_025799972.1:0-3793 GCF_021613505.1 Equus quagga | reverse complement strand
CAGCCATGAGGAGCTCCATGGAGCCCCAGGGTGTAAGCCAGAGCCAGTAAGAGAGTAGACAGGGATATTCCCCACCAGGGGCTTGGGTGTGTGGCCTTGAAGGACAGTGGCTGGTGGGTCAATTCCCCTTCTCACCTGATAAGAGCACTTAACATAGTATGACACACGTTAGGAAGGAACATGATGACCTTCTGATGCCTGTAGTATCAGGAAGACTGGGATGTTCTTGACGGTACTTGTTTCCTTAAAATGAATTCTAAGTCAGTTTATATCTATTTCTCTCTTTTGATCTAGTCATTTTTCTTCTAGGACTTATTCTTACACAAGGTCTAAAGTATAGGAGTGTGTGTGTGTGTGTTAATAAATATGTTCATCACACCATTATTTAATAATTAACCCCAAACTGGAATCAGTATTAATCTCCAAAATAGGAAAATGGTACAATATGGCACCTGCTCATTATGGATTCCTCAGCCCTTAACGTCGACAGTATCCACTGCTGGAGAAAACTGGGCTAAGAATATTAACAGGTAAGTTATAAAAGAACTAATCAACATTTGGAAAAAAGGAGAAGCTCACTTATTAATCAATGCTAATTAAAATGTTAATAAATTTTTGTTTAGCTAATCAGGAGGGATTTACAAAAATAATGATGCTTACGTTCAGTATGGACATTGAGAAAATGGCATTTTCGGACCTTGTGCACAAAGGTTCATAAGAAAAAAGGAACAAAGGAGTCTTTCACCTAGCCTTCAAGCACAATGAGAGAAGCGGACAAGGTTATTCCTTACAGATTTGTTACAAAAGTCAAACCTTCGAAACAATGCCAACATTCAGCACCAATTTGGGGATGAGCTTTTGAAAAGTTTCATAGCAGTGAACACTATGGGAACTTGAAAGTTTTGAGACTGAATTACGTTTTTTTGTGGAGAAGAATATTCACCAGGTATGTTTAAGCCTAATTAGTTAAAGATCCATATATACTACAATCATATCTTTGTTTATATTTATATTTTTCTTGTAGGTTTTTTTAGTCCAACATATTCATTTTCATAATTTTTCTGTATTATTTAGATAACTTAAAAGCCTATTAATTAAATATGAATGATATCATTAAATGATTTTCAGCAATAGATTTTTAATAAAATGAGGGAAATATTTATGCTGAATCATTTAAGTGACAGGTTGAAAAACTAAATATATTGTGATCACATCTAGATAAAAATACACATAGAAAAAAATCTACATGGAGAAACGTCTGTTAACAGTGGTCAGTTGGGTGGGATTAAGGATGATATTTTTCTTCTTTCTATTTTTTTAATTTATTCTATATTTTAAACTGTATACTGATTAAAATAATTTTATTTTTATAAATATTAGAATTCAGAAAAAGTTACCCTTCAGTAAGATGGTCCATGTGTTAGTTAAGATAACTTTAATTATTCTAACTGATAAACTTGAGCATTTCAGTGACTAACACAACAGAAGTCTATTTCTTGCTCAGACACAGTCCAAAATGAGTTTCCTGGTGAGTAGTGCCCCTCTTTCTCTCAAGTGTCCCATTTTGGACAATCATTACATGGTCAACCCATGATTAAGGGACTAGGCTCAGTCCGTTGAAGGTGGCATCCGTGTTCCCCATGTTCACCTGCATCAAACCCTGGAAGGGAAGGAGTCTACCCGGTCAGCAAAGGACTATGCTAGGGGCCTGGTCTGGAAGGTGCCCACAGCATTTCCACTCACATCCCATTTGTGGGGACAGTCACACAGCCACACCTGACCTCAAGTGAGGCTGCACAGTGTGGTTGACCTGTGTCCCCTGGAAGAAAAGGAAATTGTTTTATTAAACTGCTAGCTCATCTTGACCACGATGCCTAATAGTGTTTGCTGTTTATAACAATCGTGAGACCTAAATTGTTTTCTGCCTATAAAATGAATGCATTTCAATTATAGAAAAAACTAGATAAGATAAAGGTGAAAATAAGAGTCACATAAAACAGTTGTTCTGGTTCTTGTCTTTTTCTTTAAGAGAATTAGTATCAAATTGAGTACACCGTTCTACAGTCTACTTTTTCCACCTGATATTAGATGATACAAACTGCTCCATGCCACTAAGCAGTCTCTAAAACATGGTGCTTTTGAACAGCTGGACAGCATTCCACCCATGAATGCATCACATTGTGTGTCACCACTCTCCTATCTTGAATATTTGGATTGTCTGAGTGTTTGTGGTAGAGGGTTTCAGGGACTATGTCCACCTCCACCTCTTCCTATATTTACTCAGGGCCCTAGGATCAGCTGCTCAGTCTCAGAAGTGAGCTTTTCTGCCAGGAAACACCGAGGGTCTGGCACCTTTTTCAAATCTTTGCCACATCCAGAGTCTAATTCGCTCTTTCCCACTAACTTCTCTGAGGGGAAGACTGCATGCTGATGTCTCTGAATGTCCTGTGTCCCCTGCTCTTTCTACAAGGGCAACAGCACAGGTCACTTCTTGGAAAGAGTTTCTCGCTCCAGCAGACACGTGTGGTGGGAAGACAATGGCGTGGGCACAGCCTTCTCCCAGCACTGACACTCCATGAAACATCACAGGCTCATCAGTAGAAACTTCCCAAGGAGCTCCAAAACGTCCTTCTGAGAGTGGCAGTAAGGCAGCCCTGAGGACGTCTGGAATGCCTCAGTAGTACACTGCTCTCCTACAAAGCCAAGAGCGACGAGATTGGTGTCTGACTACAGCAGCGTCAGAATGAAGGAAGGAGAAGTGACCCGCCAGCAGCCTGCCCAGAAGACTTGCATTGTTGGCAGCCTAGCGGGCCCAGGGAGGAGGTGGGTTGCACAAGACTTTAATGTCCCAACGTCCCAGAGAAGAAAAATGTTGTAACTGTTGGAAATGAAATAAAATAGTCCAAAGTAGATCCAACTATGGATGTTGTGAAACATCTCACACTCATATTTGATCTATATTACAACGTTTTACTAAAATGGAAAATAAAAACATTTTAAAAACATAGGTATTCCTATCTACTCTCATACATTCCACTCTCCATGGGCAACTCATAGAAAGAAATAGGAGGACAGCTAATTTTTGACAAAGGAGCAAAGAACATACAACGGAGAAATGAAAGTCTCTTCACTAAATACTCTTGGGAAAATGGGCCAGCCACAGGAGACAGAAGGAAAGTAGACCATTATCTTCACCACACACATAAATTAACTCAAAATAGATTAAAGACTAAAATGTGAGACCTGAAACCATAAAACGCCTAGAAGAAAACACAGACAGTACTCTCTTTGACATGTGTCTTAGCAGTATCTTTTTGAATATCCTGTCTCCTTAGGCAATGGAAACAAAAGAAAAAATAAACAAATGAGACGACACCAAACTAAAATGCTTCTGCACAGCAAAGGAAGCCATCGACTAAACAAAATGATAACCTAGCAACTGTGAGAAGATATTTGCAAATCATATATGCCATGGGGATTAATTTCCAAAATACATAAAGAACTCACGCAACTCAACAACAAAACAAGGAACAACTCAATCAAAAAATGTGCAGAGGATATGAGCAGACAGTTTCCCAAAGAAGATACACAGATGGCCAACAGGCCATGACAAGGTCTTCAACATCACTAATAATTAGGGAAATGCAAATCAAAGGTACAATTAGATATCACCTCACACACTTCGGAATGAGTATCATTAAAATGACAGAAAATAACAAGTGTTGCAGAGGATATGGATCAAAGGGAACCCGCATACACTGCTGGTGGGAATGCAAACTGGTGCAGCCACTAT
>NW_025799971.1:0-3394 GCF_021613505.1 Equus quagga | reverse complement strand
AAGAAATCAGGTGTTGCCATACTTATATCAGACAAAGTAGACTTCAAAGCAAAACAGATAAAGAAAGACAAAGAGGGGCAGTATATAATGATAAAACAGATGCTCCACCAAGATGACATAACACTTATATACGCACCTAACACAGGAGCACCAAAATTCATAAAGAAACTATTAACAAAACTAAAAGGAGACATAAACAGCAATACAATAATAGTAGGGGACCTCAGCACCCCATTAACACCAATGGATAAATCATCCAGACAGAAAATCAAGGAAATTATAGAATTAAATGAAAAATTAGATTCGATGGACCTAATAGATATATATAGGACACTTCATCCAAAAACAGCAGGTTACACATCTTCTCAAGTGTGCATGGAACATTCTCAAGGATAGACCATATCTTGGGAAACAAAGCAAACATCAATAAGTTCAAGAGGGTTGAAATAATATCAAGCATCTTTTCTGATCACAATGCTATGAAACTAGAAATCAACTACAAGAATAAAGCTGGGAAAGGGCCAAAAATGTGGAGACTAAACAACATGCTACTGAACAAACAATGGATTATTGAAGAAATTAAAGAAGAAATCAAATATTATCTGGAGACAAAGGAAAATGAAAACACACCATACCAAATGATTTGGGACGCAGCAAAGGCAGTCCTAAGAGGGAAATTCATTGCAATACAGGCTCACCTCAATAAGCAAGAAAAATCTTACATAAACAACCTCAAACGACACCTAACGGAATTAGAAAAAGAAGAACAAACAAAGCCCCAAGTAAGTAGAAGGAGGGAAATAATAAAAATTAGAGCAGAAATAAATGATATTGAAACAAAAAAGACAGAAAGGATCAATGAAACAAAAATTGGTCCTTCTAAAAAATTAACAAAATTGGCAAACCCTTAGCCAGACTCACTAAAAAAAAAAGTCTCAAATAAATAAAATTAGAAACGAGAGAGGAGAAATCACAACAGATATGGAAGAAATACAAAGGATCGTAAGAGAATACTATGAAAAACTATATGCCAACAAACTGAACAACCTAGAAGAAATGGATAAATTCCTAGACTCATATAACCTACCCAAGCTGAATCAGGAAGAAATAGGGAAGCTGAATAGACCAATCACAAGTAAAGAAATAGGAACAGTAATCAAAAACCTCCCCAAAAATAAGAGTCCAGGACCAGATGGCTTCTCTGGAGAAGATTTAATACCTATCCTTCTCAAACTATTCCAGAAAATAGAGGAAGATGGAGCACTCCCTAATACATTCTATGAAGCCAACATCACCCTGATCCCCAAACCTGACAAGGACAACACGAAGAAGGAAAACTACAGGCCAATATCACTGATGAACATAGATGTCAAAATCCTCAACAAAATTTTGGCGAACCGAATACAGCAATACATCAAAAGATTATACACCATGATCAAGTGGGATTTATACCAGGGACACAGGGATGGTTCAACATCTGCAAGTCAATCAACGTGATTCACTACATTAACAAAACAAGAAACAAAAACCACATGATCACCTCAATAGATGCAGAGAAAGCATTCGACAAGATCCAACATCCATTTATGATAAAAACCCTCAATAAAATAGGTATGGAAGGAAAGTACCTCAATATAATAAAGGCCATATATGACAAACCCACAGCCAACATCATACTCAACGGACAAAAACTGAAACCCATCCATCTCAGAACAGGAACAAGACAAGAGTGCCCACTTTCACCACTCTTATTCAACATAGTACTGGAGGTTTTGGCCAGAGCTATTCGGCAGGAAAAAGAAATAAAAGGAATCCAAATAGGCAGCGAAGAAGTAAAACTCTTGCTGTTTGCAGATGACATGATCTTATATATAGAAAACAGCAAAGAATCCATAGAAAAACTATTAGAAATAATCAACAACTGCAGCAAAGTTGCAGGGTATAAAATCAACATACATAAATCAGTAGCATTTCTATATGCTAACAATGAACTAACAGAAAAAGATCTCAAGAACTCAATCCCATTCACAATCACAACAAAAAGAATAAAATACCTTGGGATAAATTTAACCAAGGAAGTGAAAGGTCTATACAACGAAAACTACAAGACCTTCTTGAAAGAAATCGATGACGACATAAAGAGATGGAAAGACATTCCATGCACATGGATTGGAAGAATAAACAAAGTTAAAATGTCCATACTACCTAAAGCAAGCTACAGATTCAATGCTATCCCAATCAGAATTCCAATGTCATTCTTTACAGAAATTGAACAAAGAATCCTAAAATTCATATGGGGCAACAAAAGACCCTGAATTGCTAAAGCAATCCTGAGAAAGAAGAACAAAGCTGGAGGCATCACAATCCCTGACTTCAAAACATTCTACAAAGCCACAGTAATCAAAACAGCATGGTACTGGCACAAAAACAGATGCACAGATCAATGGAACAGAATTGAAAGCCCAGAAATAAAACCACACATCTATGGACAGCTAATCTTTGACAAAGGAGCTGAGGGCCTACAATGGAGGAAAGAAAGTCTCTTCAACAAATGGTGCTGGGAAAACTGGACAGCCACATGTAAAAGAATGAAAATCAACCATTCTTTTTCACCGTTTACTAAAATAAACTCAAAATGGGTCAAAGACCTACAGATTAGGCCTGAAACACTAAGTCTTCTAGAAGAGAATATCGGTAGTACACTCTTTGACATCAGCTTCAAAAGAATCTTTTCGGACACCATAACCCCACACATGAGGGAAACAATAGAAAGAATAAACAAATGGGACTTCATCAGACTAAAGAGCTTCTTCAAGGCAAGGGAAAACAGGATTGAAACAAAAAAACAGCCCACTAATTGGGAAAAGATATTCACAAGTTATTTATCTGACAAAGGGTTAATCTCCATAATATACAAAGAACTCACACAACTCAACAATAAAAAATCAAACAACCCAACTACAAAATGGGCAGGGGGCATGAGCAGACATTTCTCCAAAGAAGATATACCGATGGCCAATAGACACATGAAAAGATGCTCCTCATCACTAATCATCAGGGAAATGCAAATCGAAACTACACTAAGATATCACCTTACACCTGTTAGAATGGCAAAAATATCCAAAACCAAGAGTGACAAATGTTGGAGAGGCTGTGGAGAAAAGGGAACCCTCATACACTGTTGGTGGGAATGCAAACTGGTGCAACCACTATGGAAAACAGTATGGAGGTTCCTCAAAGAGTTAAGAATAGAAGTACCTTATGACCCAGCCATCCCACTACTGGGTATCTATCCTAAGAACCTGAAATCAGCAATTCCAAAAGTTCCATGCACCCCTATGTTCATCGCAGCATTATTCACAATAGCCAGGTCATGGAACCAACCTAAGTGCCC
>NW_025799970.1:0-1083 GCF_021613505.1 Equus quagga | reverse complement strand
TATCCCTTGAATCAGAGTCTGTTTGACCTCTTCCAGTTTCTGTGCCAGCTTTCTGTTTGTCAAAGCTGTTTCTGGGTATCTCTCCCTTTAATAGCCTAGCCTAGGCCAATCCTCAGACTGTAACCATGCAGCCATCTTGGGGGACATGTTCACCGTGATGTCATAAACGACCTCAAAATTCTAAGTTGTCCTGACAACCTCCATGCACATAGAGTTTCAGAGCCATCTCAGACAAGTCTGACTGCTCACCCTTTCCAGGTAAGATAGTTGTCCTTTTTCTGGATTACTTGTCGGTTTCTAACTTTCTCCTTGAACTTTGAAAGGGCTGCTACATTCTCTCTAGACACTGGTTTCTTTCCAGTATAAGATTATCCTTGGTTGTATCTCTTATATCTTGTGTAGATGGCCAAGTGGGTGGACCATCCCCAGAGAAAGTCTTAGACTCCCTCCCAAGTTGAAGTTGCCCAGGCAATCCTCTGATGCACAATGATCGTGTCATCTCCTAGCACTCTGCATATTCCACCTTGGCAGGTCACATGTCTTCCTTCCTTCTTACTTTGGGGAAGTTACCAGATGCGTTCATTGATTGTAATATTCTCATGGAGCTTTTTCTGGTGCGAATTGATAACGTATCCTCAGAATTGCTACTTATTTATGATCTCTGTCCGCACCAAACCATGAAATCTGTATTTCCTAACACCGCTAAAGTGATCTGCACCCGTAATGTGAAACAGTGAGGCCCGGGCCACCCAAGTGGAAGGTGGGCACTTACTCCACCACAAAGCCAGCCCTGAATTCTTATGTTGGACCAACCTTTTGTCTGAACTTGCGAAGACATGGGCTTGTTGGGATTATTCGTGAAGGTGATTTCTATTAACATCATGGACGGTAACATTTTCCCTTGGTTCATGGGTTTAGCACGCATCATGTTCTGTGGGTAGTATTCCTCTTCATCTATTTGGAATGGTCTACCTTTCTGTAGAATCAGTAAGAATTTTGAGGTGATTTTCCATCCTTGGAAGTTCACCTTCTCTAAACGCTTTCAGCCCCAAAAGCATTATGCCGTCATTCTGGACCCCGTTT
>NW_025799969.1:0-1072 GCF_021613505.1 Equus quagga | reverse complement strand
GAGACGCTGGAAGCACCTGCCGAGCACCTCAGAACGACCTGCTCAACCCGCCGGAACCACCTGCCGGACACGCCAAAATCACCTGCCGGCTACGCCAGAACCACTTGGCAGACATTTTGGAGTCACATGTCGGGCATGCCGGAACCACCTCTCAGACGTGCCAGAAACACGTGACGGACATTCCGGATCCACCTAACGGACAGATCGGAACCACCTGCCGGACACAGCTTAAGCACCTGCCGAGCACGCCCCAGCCACCTGCTCGACTCGCTGGGACCACCTCCCGGACACACCGGAAGCGCCTGCCGGCTATGCCAGAACCACTTGCCGGACACTCTGCACTCACCTGCCGGGCATGCCGGAACCACCTCTCAAACCTGCAAGAACCACGTGCCGGAGATGGTGGAATCACCTGCTGAGCTCACCTTAACCACCTTCTCGACTCGCCGGGACCACCTGCCGGTCATGGCAAAATCACCTGCCAGCTACGCCAGAACCACTTGACGGACACTCCGGAATCACCTGTCGGGCATGGCGGAACCACCTATCAGACGTGCCAAAAACACGTGCCGGAGACGCCGGAAGCACCTGCCGAGCTCACCTTAACCACATCTCGACTCGCCTGAACCACCTGCTGGACACGCCAAAATCACCTGCCGGCTATGCCAGAACCACTTGCCGGACACTCCGCACTCACCTGCCAGGCATGCCGGAACCACCTCTAAAACCTGCAAGAACCACCTGCCGGAGATGCCGGAAGCACCTGCCGAGCTCACCTTAACCACCTTCTCGACTCGCCGGGACCACCTGCCGGTCACGGCAAGATCACCTGCCGGCTACACCTGAACCACTTGCTGGACACTCCGGAATCTCCTGTCGGGCATGGCGGAACCACCTCTCAGATGTGCCAGAAACAGGTGGCGGACACGCCGGATCCACCTAACGGACAGCCCGGAACCACCTGACGGACACACGGGAAGCACCTGCAGAGCACGCCGGAGCCACCTGCTCGAGTCGCCGGAACCACCTGCCGGACACACCGGAAGCACATGCCGAGCACGCCGGAGCCACC
>NW_025799968.1:0-1086 GCF_021613505.1 Equus quagga | reverse complement strand
AGTGGGAAGGGTGAGTTATGAGACTGCTCCAAGCGGGCTCTGAAGCCCTGTGTCCATGAAGCTTGCCAGGACAGCAGACACACAAGTATGACAAATCCTCTGACGTCGCAGTGGCCCCGAAAAACAACCTGGCCTCATCTACACAGTGCCAGAGTTGGGCTCAAGCAGCATATTCAAGCCCCATTGCACTCAACGGCAGAATGGCAACGGAACATGACAGGGGCCGGCAGGGGGTGCAGCGGTGACATCCGCAGCTTTTGGGTCGGTGGCCTGGGGTGGGCCGGGTGGAATCCTGGGGGTGAGCCTCCTCACCACTGCTTCAGTCATTCTGGGGCAGGCGTCCGAGGGGGTGTAGAGGCAGCTGGGAAGGGACGTTAGATAGGGCCAGACTTCCACAGCAAATACAGGAGCATTGCCAGCAGTTGTGAGCACAGCGATGCACTTCTGCCAAAACAGAACCAATTACAAGTTGCAAAGAATAGAAAAACGATATCTAAACACGAACGAAAAAAAACACAGCTTGCCAGTACGAAGAAGAAGATCTCTATGAAGAACCTTAGCAAAACAGGTGAAAGGATGTCAATCAAAAACTAGCAAACCTTAGGGGAAAGAAATTCAAGACGACACAAGGAAAAAGGTGGATATTCCGGGACCTAGGAATGGAGGAATTAACACACTTGAAACATCCATAGCGAAGAAAGGAATCTCTGGATTCCATGCAATCCCAGTTAAAGTTGCAGCCATATTTGCCAGAGAGATACAAGAGAGAATCCTAAAGTTTCCAGCCAGCAACAAGAGACCCTGAATAGGCCAAGGAATCCTCAGGAAAACGAACAAAGCGGGACGTATCACACTTTCTGATTTCAACATAGAGGACAAAGTGCTAGGTACTGAAACGGCACAGTCCAGGCCCAAACACAGGCAGACAGACCCATGCAACAGAATTGAGCACCCAAAGCCCAACTCAAACACACATGGACAGCCCATTTGCGCCCAGGGAGCCAAGAGGAGTCAGAGGACAAAGGAGAGTCTCTCCAATAAACGGTGCTGGGAAGCCTGCACAGCCACATGGAACACAACGAGAGT
>NW_025799967.1:0-44982 GCF_021613505.1 Equus quagga | reverse complement strand
ACCTGCTGCCACTGGGTGGGGGTCAAGAGCTGTGTATTCTGAGCCCCCCTTGCTCGCTCATAGCTGCTCTTTTTCTAATGTATGCCTGAGTGCCCTGTCCCACTGGCTGAGCCGGAGCTCCAGGCAGAGGGAGGGGCGCTTTCTTTTCCGGCACGATCCCAGGGGTGTTCTTGCTCTACCCTTGCTGTCTGCTCCCCTGGGTTGCTGGCTTTATGAGGACACCCCAGAGTAGCTTGGCCATCTCTGTGGGGGGCTTTCCCAAGGGCTGTGAGGGACCTTGGAGATTGAAGGTGTTCTCGTAAAGATCTCCCCCTTCCCCCTCACCTCTCAGAGCCACGCACACTCCCATGCGCTGGGTCGCTGCCCTTGGGGGAGAGAGAGGAGATCCCCTTACCTCCTTCTACTTCCTCTGGGTGCTCCAGCACCTCCACCTTCAGGCATCTGGCTGCATGGGTTTCTCAGATGTCTTTTATGTTGTGTGAATGTCCTCTGTTGGTTTTTTAGTGTCCTTTTCATTGTGTCTTAGTGGGTAGAGTAAGCGAAGAGCTCACTTTGCCGTGATGCTGACATCAGTCTCCGCATTACTTTGTCATAAGCTTCCATTCTAGTTTTTGGATGAAGCTTCAAAAAACGACTCATGGCGTACTCCTTCTTTTCTGTTGTCTGCAGTGGTTTGTGTAAGATGTCATTTCTTCCTCAAATGTTTGCTAACGTTTACTGGCAAAACTTTCCCTTCATGGAATGGTTTTTGAAACGTTCACTTTCTTTACTATATATAGCAGCATTCAGATTTTCTGTTTCTTCTTGTATCAGTTTTGGCAGGTTGTATTTTCATGGATTTTCTAAGAATCTTTCTAAATTTTCTAATGTTTTGGCATTAAGTTTTTCATAATAAATTTTCGTCTTATTTTTGGCACAGTGTTTTTTCCCACATACTATACAGTTCACCCATTTAAAATGTAAAATGCAGTGCTTTTTTGGTATGTTCACAGAGTTGTGGAATCACAATCAAATTTGGAACATTTTTGTTACCTCAAAAAGAAACCCCATGCTCACTAGCAGTCACTCCTGTTCTCCCTTCCCTTCTACCCTAGGCAGCCACCAGTCTACTTTCTCACTCTGTAGATTTGCCTGTTCTGAACATGTCGTGTAAATGGAATTCTGTAATATGTGGCTTTTTGTCACTGACTTCTTTCACTTAACAGTGTTTTCAGGATTCACACATGTATCAGTATTTCATTGTTTTCATTGCCAAATAATGTTCTGTTGTACGGATATATCATGTTTTATTTATCCGTGTATTAGCTGATGGACATTTGGGTTGTTTCCACTTTTTCCCTATTATGCCTAATGCTGCTGCAACTTTTGTCTGCAGGTTTTTGTATGGATGCATGTTTTCATTCCTTTTGATGATACACTTGCAAGTAGAATTGCTTGGTCATATGGTAACTCCATGTTTAACATTTTAAGAAACTACCAGATGGTTTTGTGAAGTGGCAGCATTATTCTACATTCCTACCAGCAGTGAATGAGGGTTCCACTTTCTCCAAATCCTGGCCAACACTTGTTATTGTCTGTCTTTTTTATTCTCACCACCTTGCTAGATGTGGAATGGTATCTAATTTTGGTATTTGATTTGCATTTCCCTAACAACTAATGATATTGGGCATATTTTCATGTGCTTGTTGACAGTTTGTGCATCTCAGAGAAATGTCGATTCAGATCCTTTGCCCCCCTGCTTTTTTTTTGGTGAGGAAGATTGGCCCTGAGCTAACGTCTGTTGCCAATCTTCCTCTTTTTGCCTGAGGAAGATTGGCCCTGAGCTAACATCTATGCCAGTCTTCCCCTGTTTTGTATATGGGATGCCCCCACAGCACAGCTTGATGAATGGTATGTGTGTCCTTGCCCGGTATCCAAACCTGCGAACCCCATGCCGCCAAAGTGGAGTGTGCAAACTTAACCACTACACCGCAGGGCTGGCCCTCCTTTGCCCATTTTTCGATTGGGTTGTTTTTGTATTATTGGGTTCTTTATATATTCTACATACCAGTTCTTGTCAGACATGTGATTTGCAGTATTTTCCCTCATTCTGTGGTTTGTCTTTTTATTTTCTTAATGGGGTCATTTGAAGCACAAAAGTCTTTAATTTTGATAAAGTTCAATTTTTCTGTTTTCCTTTTGTTGTTTGTAGTTTTGGTGTCATATCTTAAGAAACTATTGCCTTACCCAGGTTACAAAGATTTACTCCTATGTTTTCTTCTAAGAGTTTATGGTTTTGCCTCTTACGTATAAATGTATGATCCCTTTGGATTGATTCTGTTAATGGTGTGAGGTCAAGGTTGTGTCAGGGGTCCCCAGGACCACCTCAGGCTAGATTTATCAGAAGGACTCACAGGACTAAGTAGCAGTTCTGTTCAAGATTATGATTTATTGCAGCAAAAGGACACAGATTAAAATCAGCAAAAGGAAAAGGTGCATGGGTGACATCCAGGAGAAACCAGGTGTCCCCTACTGGTGGAAGTGCCCAGGATGTGCTTAATTCTCCCAGCAATGATGAGTGACAACAGATGCAGTTTTTCCAACCAGGGAAGCTCATCCAAGCCTTGGTGGCCAGGGTTTTTATTGGGGTCAGGCATGCAGCAACCACAGGACTGACCTCAGCTTCTCAGACTCCAGAACCCCAGAGCAAAAACAGGGTTCACCATAAACCACATTGTTAGCATCAACTGTCTGTCAAACTGCTGCTCCACTGGCCCAAAGCCACAGACACGCATACACTCTTTTCAGGCAGAATCTTCTTGTGGCTCAGAGCTTGTCCTAGGAGCTAGCCAAGGGCCAGACCTGAAGACAGGCCTTTCTCAGGAATGTGCAGGGTTTAATCATCCCAGGCCTGCTGGGTTAACCCTTTTCTGCACAGTACGCCGTCTTCATGCTTTGGCGTGTGGATATCCAGCTGTCCCAATACTATTTGTTGAAAAGATCATATTTCCCCATTGGATTGTTTTCACACCCTTGGTGAAAATCAGTTGACTGTAAATGTGAGGGCTTGTTTCTGGATTCCTACTTCTCTTCCCTATGCCAGTATACTCTCAAAATCTCCCAATATATGTCAACTTTGTGGTAATGCCCCCTTTCTATTCTTAATGCTGGTAATTCATGACTTGTCTGTTTTTCTCTTGATCAGTCTTGCTTGGTATTTGTCAACTTATTTATTTTTAAAACAGCTTTTTCTCAGTTCATCACCTCTATTATATGCTTGTTTTCTGTTTCATTAATTTTTGCTTTTAGATATTTATTTCCCTCTACTTTGGGGGGATTTATTTTGTTTTTGTTTTTATAAATTCATGGTGAATATGAGATTAGTATTATCTTCAGGCTCTTTTGTCTTCTAATATGTGCATCTAAAGCTCAAAATTTACCTTTCAGCTCATCTTTTTGTACATCCCGTAAGCTTGAATATGTAGTATTTTGATTTTCATTCAGATTGGCGTGATTTTGAATTTAGTTCAATTAGAATTTGAATTAGAGAATTTACTTTTTTAAATAGAAGTTTTCCCTTTTTTCCTTCATTAGAAAAGCAACACAGATTCATTAAACAAATCCCTAAAGTAAACAAACAGAAAATGTGGATGTGCAATGAGGACAGTACAGTGTCCATGACGCCATCACAGAGATGAACTTTATGCAGTTTATGCATTTTCTTTCAGGCCTTTTTATGCATATTAATTCAGTGTGCCATTATTGTTTAATAGATGGGATTTTGACTGCAAACTCTTATAACTTCTTTTTTCTTTTCCAGATAGTAACATATTTGCTTTCCTAAAACTTTTTTCTTCTCCTTTGAAGTCCTTCATGGAGGTGTGCCCTTAGGGATGTGGGAGATTGTAAGTCAGTTACAAACACTCCTCTTAGCTCATGCCTGCAGATCCATCCCTGCCTTCAAGGTGCTCATGGTCTGATGGAATCAGACGCAGGTGTGGGGATGGCTGATGACACAGAGCTGCTCTTGGGAAGATGGTTACAGGACAGCAGCTGCAGAGCAGGAATGCAAGAAGCCAAGAGAAGGGCCATCCAGAGGGAGAGGCAGCCTCCCGGGAGTGTGCCAGCTGATGGAGCTCAGCACTGCCTGAGACGGAGCCGTTTCCTATCACCCTCCAGCACACTGAAAGTCTTGTGTTCCCCCTGCAGGTTATCGCCATGATCAAAGGCTTGCAGGTGCTGATGGGCAGGATGGAGAGCGTGTTCAACCATGCCATCCGGCACACTGTCTACGCCGCGCTGCAGGACTTCTCCCAGGTCACCCTCAGGGAGCCCCTCAGGCAGGCCATCAAGAAGAAGAAGAATGTCATCCAGAGGTCAGCCTCACTGCATGCATCTCCCTGCATTCAATGTCTAAAACTATAGGATCAGCTTAGGTTTCAACAGCTATAGAGTTGCATTTTCATAAATATGCTCAGTACATTTCTCTTCCACTTCCCAATGCCCTTGTGGTGAATTTCCTCTAAATGTATTGCAGGGGCTCCAGTTATTAACCTGAACAACCTACAGTAGATGAAGTACAGAGTGTCTGAGCTATCTGGAGATCCAGGGACGAGGGCGTGTTTATCTCAGGCCGGGAGTGTCTCAAAATCTGTCCAAAGAGCCTGATCACCAAGCCTGTAGGGACACGCAGCCGGCCTCCCACCTCCCATCTCAGTGTGTTGTCTTCAGTGTTTTTACTTCTGTTCCTTTTGGCCTATAAGTTGGTCGAAAACTACACAGATATGGCAGACATCCTGTAGCAACCTTGAGCTAGTTTTCCCTCAATATTTAGCCTTTCAGATAAAGTTGTCTCTGAGAGACATCTCTGTACAATGGAGCTTACAAAGGCCCACAGTGCACTGGTTTCATTTTGTGATTGTATAGTTAATATATTTGTTACCAGTGTGGTGTGATTTTTAGCATTAATGAAGTTTTACACTGTGAGACTTAGCAGTTTGTGTTCGCTCCAACTGGGTGGAGGGCTGGGTGGAGGTTTTCATGTTTTCCATTATGCCCTCTGTTTTGCTCATGCTCGCCATAATGGGAGGCTCACTATGTGGGCAATGTGCAGTGTGGTCCAACGGTAACTTAGGTTTTAGCTAGAACTTTCCCCAGGAGGTGATCAGGATGGGCGTGTGGGTTCATCTGCTCCTAGTGTGCTGTCCAGGGCCTCTCTGCATGGTGGAGTGTGTGGGGGATGGGACACATTCCACGTGAGTCGAGGACACAGGCCCAGTCCCTGCAGTTATGTTGGTGACTTCATGTTCCTGTTAGAAAAGGGGGATCAGCCACAGGGAAGTCGAGTTTCAGCTCTCTGGGTGGATGTGTGTGGTCTGTCTTGCTGCCCTTAGCATGACTCAGTGTTCAGGAAAGAAAACATCACTTCTGGTAATTGATGTAAACTGCAACTACATCAGATCTTTTGGAGCTAGTAACGTCCCCAAGAAAATTATCTATTTTTAAAAATTTGCATTGAACTGGTCCATTACCGTGTCCCCCGACTACCCCCAGGGGACTTCATGTGTGAGAGTTGGCTATCCCAAGAGCTGTTTGCTAGGCAAGGAGATGCTGTGATTGTCAGTGTCCCGAGGGTGCCAGTGCTCCGCGCCTTGCTAATGACTTGATGGGGCTGTTTAGTGTCCTGCAGGCTATCAGGAAGACTGTGTGTGACTGGGAGACAGGGCACGAGCCCTTCAACGACCCAGCCCTGCGGGGCGAGAAGGACCCCAAGAGCGGCTTCGACATCAAAGTGCCCCGGCGAGCTGTGGGACCCTCCAGCACACAGGTTCTTGTCCCCCCTGCTGCCCTGCTCCACCTGTTCCCCTGGGTGCGTTGCCCCTGAGCTGGGGGACAGTAAGCAAGGCCAGGAGCGAAATGACACCACAGCTGTCTGCTGAGCAGATCAAGTGTTGACTGTGTCTTTTCTGCTCCTCTGCCCCTGCTGAAGCGAATCCGGAGCATTAGCATCCTCGTGACTCTCAGATTTGCCCATCTGCGTGCTGAACTTAATGTGACTACATTAACTCCTGTCCCAAAAATGTGGTTGAAAGTCTGTGTGTCTGTATTTATGCTGTGTTTCCTGATGGGTGTTTAAATGTAGGGTTATAATTTTTATGCTGGGCCTAAAACTGATCATTCCTAAAGACAAAACTTTTGGAAATATAACAACATAACTTTCATGTGTCCCTGGCCTTAAGCCACCACCGCTCTTCTCTCTCCTGGCACATTCAGCCACCCAAGCAGCTTTCCTTGACTCTCCAACCTGATTTAATATTCCCTGTGCTTCCCTCCTCCCCTTTTGGGACTTGGCACTTCTTATTCATCACCTCTCTGTTGAGGGCTTTTATAGTCTCTTTTGCCAGTGTATGAGAGAATTACCAGCAAAGCACGTTGCTGGCTCTATAGGAAACCTCTCAGGTATGTGGGAGGAAGGCATTTGGCCCACTCGAGAAGGATGGGTTCTGGGTCTCTCCAGCGCGCATGCACCCTCCCTGCCCTTCGTCCCCACATGCCTCTTCCCACCCCATGATGTGTGTGTTGTGAACTAACCGTTCTCTCCACCTCTCCCCTGTCTGTCCATGTCTAGCTCTACTTGGTGCGCACCATGGCTGAGTCCTTGAGCTCTGCCGAGCTGCTGAGGCAGCTCAAGTCTCTGGGCATGGAAAGGCTCTTGCATGTAGTAAACGCGTTTCTGAGGCAGTCCTACACCTATCCGCCTCTTTTAACCTTTGGTGGTAAGACTTCCTTTGTTTTCTTGTTGATGTTTACAGCACAGAGGTGAACTTCTCTGCTACCAGTTCTTTCTCCCAAGCATCAGCAACTTGGCCACTTGGATGGGCACCCAGACCCCCTTTGAGGAGCCGGCTAGCAGCGGGCTGCCTACTCCAGCCCGCTCTGGTCAGAGCATGGCAGAGCAGTCCTTCTCTCGTGGTTTACCTGAGTTTGGTGTAACTAATGTGTATTTTCTCCCCTACAAATGTTTCCTTGGATGATGCAGCTTTATATGGTGAGAACCATGCTAGAGTCCCTCATTGCAGACAAAAGTGGTTCCAAGAAAACCCTGAGAAGTAGCCTTGAGGGGCCCACCATATTGGACATAGAAAAATTTCATCGAGAGTCATTCTTCTACACTCACTTGATAAATTTCAGTGGTAAGAGATACTGCTGACCAGCGTCCAGCCTAGCATGTTCTAACACTGCTAACACTGTCTAGAATGCTTCCACCTGCCTGACCATCCCCTGCTGTGGTCCCCTCACGCACCCAGATGGCAACACGTCCTAATCTTCATGCCATTCCCTCGCCTATCGCTTTAAATGCACAGCTGGCCAGGGACTTCCCTCCATGTGATATGGCCCTTAGGAGGGTGAGGGCTGTGGGGCCATGGGGCCGTGGCTGGCCCTGTGACCTGAATACCAAGTTTTTGTAACCCGCACGGAGTCAGAAACACAGGCGAATGTAATCTGTCACCTGGCTCGAGACCAAGACAGTGATAAATGTCAGAAACAGCCCTCAGGAGCAGTGATGTATGGAAGGTGGTAGATGACCTGACACAGGCAGCCTCTCCTGGGGTGACGCCCTTGACCAGGGTGTCAGGTGGATGCCCTTTGTCATCATGGAGTAGTCCATATGTACTCTTGTGCCACAGCCACTTGCTCAGAGTGAGAGGCCTCTGTCTTAGCTAGGGGTGCTGCAGATTTGGAGTAAATTATAGTAAGGCTTTTGTTTTTCACTCCATGAAAGGATGGAGACATTTTTCTTAAAAAATCTCTCTCTATTTTTCATTAGATAGACCTGCACTGAATATGCATGTAATGCTATGTCTTTATCTTAAGTAAAATAGAGTAATCCTGTTTTTATTTCTCCTTTTAAAAAGGACTTTTTTTTTCTCCCAATCCCACCCACCAAGAGGCTCAGAGGGTTGACAAGTTCCCATTAGTGGGTAGTGGTGTCCAGTGGGGGCGGGACACTTGACTCTGCTCTTTCTGTGAGCCAGAATGTGCAAAGTCCAGGGGGGCTTTGCCTGCAGTCACACCGTGGTTGTGTTGTCCCTAGTGTGAGGTGCCATGCGACTCCTCCCCACTCGTGTCCCCTCCCACATGGCTCAGGGCTGAGAGTGAAGGAGCCAGCTTCTGGCATGTGGCCTCCTGAGATCACCCTGCTGAGTCTTTTTTGCTTGCAGGAGATTAACATGGTGTTATTTAAATCCTTCAAGAAACACTCCAGCAGTGCTGTGACCTTTCACAGTTGTGGTTCCGAGAGTTCTTCCTGGAGCTGACGATGGGCAGGAGGATCCAGTTCCCCATTGAGATGTCCATGCCTTGGATCCTGACGGACCACATCCTGGAGACCAAGGAGGCATCAATGATGGAGTGAGCGTCCTGTGGGCCAGTCTTGGCTCTCTGTTTATGGTGACCAGGGTCCTTGGTGGCATTTGGGAGCTGGGAGGTGGGGGAAGGGGCCACACTGTTCTTAGCACTTCAGTTGAGGTCATAATTCTTGGGATACGACTTCAGAGATTAATACAAGTAACAGGTTTCTTGGCTTTCAAATCAAGAGCTCAGGCAGTAGAACTAATTAAGTCCCACCATGTTCAGATGCTGGCCAGGCCCTGGGGACTTAGCTGGGGTCAGGGAGAGAAGATGTGGCCTGGCCTGTCACATGGCAGAGCCTCCAGTGCAGATGAATTTGAAGGAGGAAGTGTTGATTGGACAGCTTTGTTCTGAGGTCAGGGCTCAGGGCCAGGACAGGGCTCAAAGACTTTCAAAATATGAAGTCCATGGAGGGAAAGTAATAGAAAAATGGGTGTCTTGTGGTGACCAGATCAGGGACTGACCCAGCAGCTTCTTCTTCTGTTTGCAGGGCAAATGGTTAGCACCTCACCTTTGCCCATGCATGTCAGTTCTCACATGGCGCTCGGGAGGATGGCCTTCCACTTTCTCTGGAGTGGCCATGGCATCTATTCTGTAGTGTCAGAGATGGTATGAGGAGGACAGAGACCCAACACAGAGGAGACCCAACACAGAGGTGTTGGTGTGCCTCTGTGTCATGCTTCTGGGATCGGGCTTGGCCCTGCTGCGCACGTGGCCTCCCCTTGCCAAGCAGGAGTGGTTTGGCACCCTCAGAGGGAACTTACTCCTGGAGACCATTGGCCACCGCCTTTTGTCCAGACATGGGTCAGGGAGAGAGGGGCTTTTGGCTACACTGGACATGCTCATGGTCAACTGTGGGACCCAGGACCTTCATATATTTTTCTTTTTAAATCAGTGTGTTCTTAAAAATAAGAAAATAACTTACTTTTGCAGTTATAGAAAATACCGCCTACTTGTGGTGAAAGCTTTGACACAAGAGAAGTGAGAAGCTGCAGTTATAGGAGACCCTTATGGATCTACCAGGTGCCTGGGCATGGCCTGAGTAAGGCATCCCCTCCTTGGAATAGGCCGGGCTGGCGTGAGTGCGCCATCAGGGCCCTCGGCAAGAACCGAGTTTGGTGTTTGAAGTAAGAGAGCATTTTCCTCACGTGAGAGGACAATAGTAAAAGTTAAGTTTCTGGAGGTGTGTAGAGCGTGAGAGCCGAGAAGCCCTGTGTGGGAGGCTGGCTGACTGCTCGTCCCTCTGCAGGTACGTCCTCTACTCCCTGGACCTGTACAATGACAGTGCCCACTACGCCCTCACCAGGTTCAACAAGCAGTTTCTCTACGACGAAATCGAGGCAGAGGTGAGGGCCCAGGCACTGTAAACAGACTTTCTTTCATTTTCCTTTTCCTCTGATATTAGAGGAAGCAAACTTTCTATAATACAAGGAAGTTTAAACAATGGAGTGAACTTTTGAAATAAACATTTTGGGATGAACCCTTCTATCTGCACTTTTCTCTGTGCATCTGCACGTGTGATGATTGGGGTCCTACCACATAAGCTATGGGGTGACATACTTCTTCACTTGACAGCATGTCACAAGCACTTCTCTATCCTCACTGTCTTTGGTTATAGACACGGTCTAAAGCATCTTAAAGAAGATGCCCTGAACCAAGCCCTGTTTTATTTCTTTCATTTTAACTTTTTATTTTTCCTATTATAAATAATGCTTTGATTAACTTCTGGGCACGTAATTTTTTAGTTGTGTTGGATTATTTCTCGAGGACAAATTCCTACAAGTGGAATTATTAAGTCTATATATACACAACTAAGGAGATCAATCTTATTTTCTAGCTTAAGATTTAAGAGAACTTAACCTCAACAAATTGTATTGTGCAGCTGGGTCTCCTTCTCCACCTCCTCACAAAGACCACCAGAAAGCGCTTCTTTAGGGAGCTCTCATGGGCTCCTGGGTAATGCAGGGTGGGCGCAGGGCAGAGACCTGCAGGTCCTGGGGCCACTCTCCTCTGAGCACACGGCGTTCTCATCACAGTTCCGGGGCAGGGTGCTAGCCCCCTTTGCGAGTGAGGATATGGTTTCGAGGGTGAAGTTGCAAGGCTGTCTCCACCCTGTGTCTCCTAACTGACCTCAGTGTCCAGAGCAGCCAGCCCTGTGTCTGTGTTTCCTGAGAAACAGCCTGCTGGCAGAAGCTGCCCCCAGAGTGGGGACCCCAAATGCAATGCACATTAACCCCTTGGGAACACAAGACGAAGAGACTTTTTCATATTCCTTTGAGAGCAGAGAATAGGAGCATTTTTCTCCATCAGTAAGAAAGGTCTGATGTTATTTTCACTGGCTGTGCAGTGGTTACTCCTGGCCACACCATAATACGTTTAATCTGCTGTTGTTGGACAATAAGGTGGTTTCTTGTTTCTCTTTCCTAGTAAGAACCTCTGTTATTGCCTTTTTTTTTTTTGAGGAAGATTAGCCCTGAGCTAACATCACTGCCAATCCTCCTCTTTTTGCTGAGGAAGACTGACCCTGAGCTAACATCCATGCCCATCTTCCTCCACTTTATATGTGGGACGCCTGCCACAGCATGGCTTGACAAGCGGTACACAGGTCCACACCCAGGATCTGAACCAGCGAACCCCGGGCTGCTGAAGCAGAACATGTGAACTTAACCACTGCGCTACTGGGCTGGCCCAAGTTGCCTTTTTTAAAAATTTTACATCCCAGGACTTATTTATAATGGGAAATTTGTACCTTTTGATCATCTTCACCCATTTTGCCAACCCCCCCCACCCCCTGCTTTGGCAACCATCAGTCTGTTCTTTGTGTCTATGAGCTCAGTTTCCTTTTTTAGATTCCACATATAAGTGAGCTCCTATGGTATTTGTCTTTCCCTGTCTGATTTATTTCACTTAGCATAATGTCCTCAAGGCCTGTCCATATTGTCACAAAATGGCAAGGTTTTTTTCTTTTTTATGACTGAATAATATTCCGTCGTGTGTGTGTATGTGTGTGTACTACATCTTCTTCATCCGTTTATCCATTGGTGGACACTTAGGTTGTTTGCATGTCTTGCGTTTTGTAAATAATGCTGCAGTGAACATGGGGGTATAGATATCTGTTCAAGACGGTAATTTCCTTTCCTTCATATGTATACCCAGAAGTAGAATGGCTGAATCAAAAGAGGTTTTTTTGTGTTATTTGATATTGATTTAGGGAATCAATCTAATACATGTTTCTCTTTTTCTTCAGGTGAATCTGTGCTTTGACCAATTTGTTTACAAGCTGGCAGACCAGATATTTGCATATTATAAGATCATGGCTGGAAGGTGAGTATATGCCTTGTTATTTGAGTATGAAATTTTGGGTAACTTGACATGACATTTCCATTAAAATTCACAGCGTGTGAGAAACATCTTGTTTTCCTTCTGTACTAGCTTGCTTCTTGATAAACGGTTACGATCCGAATGCAAGAATCAGGGGGCAACAATCCATCTCCCGCCATCTAACCGCTATGAGACGCTCCTCAAGCAGAGGCACGTGCAGGTGAGCCAGGCTTCTGGGCATGGCGAGGTGTGGAGCTGGCACTGGAAATAGTGGGCTTTTCTTAGACTCACTAGGTTTTAATAGACGTCATATGTTATGTGACTGTGGGAACATCCTTATAAAATGTTAAGATTTTAAAGACAAACAGTTTCTCTTAGTTAACCTGAAACACAAGGGAAGACCTGTAGCGCTCTGCACCCGTGCCTGCCTGGGCCCCCACTGCAAGCTCAGCCTCACAGGGCTTGGCTCCTCTCCAGGAGCCCAAAAGCCAGAGCTTATAAGAATGAAGGTGAGAAACAATTGTCAGCTCAGAGTGTCAGAGAGGCGCTTTCCCTTGGCCAGCACAAAGAATACAGTGCTTGTTTTTTGTTTCTTTAAAAACAGTATGTATACATCACAAAAAAAATTAGGAAGATAGAGAAAACCGTGGGGAAAATTCCATGTAATTGTGACTACAGATAACAACCATTCACATTTTGGGACATTTTCCACCAAGGTTTTGTCTGTTTTTATGCTATTGAAATGATATTGAGGTACACATATGTTGGTAGACTCTGAACAAGAGGTGGGGTAATTTTCTTCCTCATTGTTAGAACTCTGGAGACCAGGTGTGCACAGGCAGCTCTGTGCTGGGAGATGGTCACGAACACCATCCTGAGGGGTGTGCTCACTGACAGACCTCATTCTCCAGGGTCTCTGGTGAGGCTTGGGATTTCTGCCCGAGATGTAAGCATAAGTTCAATGCAAAGGACACTGCACAAGTTCTTTACGGCTTTGACTTGCAGAATTTCAGCTCCAGGAAGGTAGGGCATTTGGTTGTGACACCTGTATATATAATTTCATCTAAAATGTTTACAGTTTTGAACAGTATTTATTTATCTTTTAGAATTGGTTTCTGGAGGGTGTATGTCTGTATATTTTCTTGCTTGCTTGTTTTTGTTGTTCACTCTTTCTGCCCTCTCCGTACCCCAGCTCCTGGGCAGGTCCATAGACCTCAATCGTCTGATTACTCAGCGTGTCTCCGCAGCCATGTATAAGTCTCTGGAACTGGCAATTGGACGCTTTGAGAGTGAGGACCTGACGTCAATCGTGGTAAGTGCTCTCCCCTTTCTCAGGCTCCATAGATTTGGGGGAGACTGGCTGCAAGGATTTAAGCTGATTTTACTATGTCCTTACTGATAAATTGAACCAATCATAGGTTCACTTTTTGCACAGAAATCAAAAAGTATGCACTAACGGAGCTTCAGCTATCCTGGGTATGTTTTTAAGCATCTGCTGTTAGTATTCACAGTTCTAAATTGACTTCAAAGAACACTCAATCTCAGTCTCGAATAAATTACACCTAACTATGGCAAAAGAATGAAAGGAGGAAAGTTATAAAAATCAACAAGAAATGAAGACAGAGATAAAGGATTTGAGAGAAAAATGTATAGAAGATAGACAGTGAAGATCCAACATAGATGGCATAGGGGTCCCTGAAGAAGAAAACCAGAGCAATGGATGCAACAAATATTAAAGTTGTATTTCAAGAAAATATTGATTAAAAAACACACTATAAATATATATTAAAAGCATACATCATGTGCCTGGTAAAACTGACCCAAAGTGGCAACACCAAGGAATATTGCAATAAAAGTATTGGACTTTAGAGGAAAAGAAAAAGTCCTCTGGGTATCTGAGCAGAGCAATCAGGGAAAGAAAATCCGATTGTCCTCAAACCACTGCCAGCAGCTCTTTGTGCCAGAAGCCAAGGAAAGGAAGTGGGAATTAAGGATTTTGTGCCAAGCCAAATCGATCTTCCAAGAATGATGGCTGCACACCAATGGTAGTGAACATGCCAGAAGTCAAGGAAGATTCTTCTTTACTAGAGAAGCAGCTTTGGGCAGGAGAATGTAAGAAGCCTTGGTGGGGTGAGGGGCTATCGCCTCAGGACACACTGCAAGATTGAGCTTCTCCAAGTAGGGTCTTGGACCATGGCATTTTAATTGTCATTGGCCATATATGATTTGGATTGAAATCATCGGTCAAGACTTTGACCTAGACCTGCACTGCCCATTACAAGTATAATGCAAGCCACATAGATCATTTTAAATTTAATCATAGTCACATTAGACAAGGAAAAAGAAATAGGTGAAATTAATTTTAATAATCTATTTAACCCAATATATCCAAAAATTAACAATTCAACATGTAATCATTATAAAAATATTATTGACACAGGTGTCTTACATTCTTTGTCTTCATACTCGTTTTTTGAAATCTGGTGTGTATCTCACATACACAGCACACCTCAGTTTGGACCAGCCACATTCTTGTTCCTGTATGTGGCCAGTGGCTGCTGCAGGGGACAGCGCAGACCTAGGCAGGTTTTTATGAGCAATCAGTGTGAAAGCTTCTGTGAACATGCTTGCCAGCTCTGCCACACTGTTGTGCTTATGAATAACCCCAGGTGCATTGGAGAAGGTGACTCAGGCTAACACTGAGTACGTATGTGGTGGTGGACACGTCCCAGTGGTCTCTGACCTGTAAGGTGGTTGGAGGCCAGTGGTGTGCAGGGGGGAAGTGACTGCAGTGGAAAAGGACAATGGCCCTGTAGGGGTGACCATGGTAAGGAGGGGCATTTTAAAGGCAGTAGGGAGGGCATAATGAATTTAGGTGTGAGAAGCAAGCTTGTGTTGCCTATCAGACCCTGCCATGTCTTGGTGTAGCTTGCTTGCCCCTCCTTGGTATGGGCACTGTTTTTGGCCTCTCCCCCACCCCCGCCACCACCATCAGAGCACTGTCTGTGTGGAGAATGGAGGTCACTGTGCTGGGCCCAGTTCTGTCCTCGCACCCTGTCTTTGTGGTCCCTAGGAGCTGGACGGCCTCTTGGAAATCAACCGCATGACCCACAAGCTGCTGAGCAGGT
The DNA here is from genome assembly GCF_021613505.1 of Equus quagga. Lineage (NCBI taxonomy): Eukaryota > Metazoa > Chordata > Mammalia > Perissodactyla > Equidae > Equus > Equus quagga. Next base: position 30,142 of record NW_025799967.1, on the reverse strand, counting down.
ACCTGACACTGGACAGCTTTGACGCCATGTTCCGGGAGGCCAACCACAACGTGTCGGCACCTTACGGGAGAATCACCCTCCATGTCTTCTGGGAACTCAACTATGACTTCCTGCCCAACTACTGCTACAATGGCTCTACCAACCGGTGAGCGTGCTGCCTCACAGATGGTTCCCGATGCTTCTGCCAAATGATATCTAGACAAGATGGTCTCAGGCCCTCCAGTATGTCTACTGGGTCACCACCGCCCCTTCTTCTGTGCCCATCAGGATACTCAGGCCCTCCTGGTCTCGTCCATTTTGCATGTGCATCCCTGGGCTAGCCGTTGGGCGTCTGGTCGTGGCTTTGCAGTGGAGACTGCATGGCAAGCCAGAGTTCCTGTCTAGGGCACTTGCTTGTGGCTTAGGGTGGCATCTCATGCACGTGAACAGCGGCTGCCGGGTCTGCATCCCCTCCACAGTTTTAAGTCTACCTGACATTGGACTGTGGTGGGTGACTCTACTTTTCATGGTTCCATTCTGGGATATCGGGGTGTGTGAGGATCTGTCAGTTAGCCACCCTCCCACCCTCCTACCATTTTACTGCTATGTTGAACAGCACAAAATAGCTACTTGGATGATGGGACGGTTGAGAGCAGGAGTTTCATGTGGTCCAGCCTCATGATACAGCCCCAAGTCCTGGATGGCCCTGCCTTGGCCTCCATGCACTGGGCCACCATCTATAGGAGATTTGTTCTCTCTGCACTTAGCTTGGTTCCATCTCTGCGTCAGCACGTGCCAGGGACATGGTGTGAGTGTATGTGTGTGTGAGTGTATGTGAGAGAGAAAATGTGGGTGTGTGAGTGAGAGCACATGTGAGTGTGTGAGAATAAACATGGATGTGTGAATGTGCATGAGAGTGTGTGAGTGTAAGAGCTAGAAAGTTTAGGTATGAGGGTGTGTGTGCATTTGTGACAGAGTGTGAGTGTTACGAACACTTTTTAAAAATAAGCGTGTTCTATTTTGTTTTGCTTTGCTCCTGGATCTGAACATCCACCATGTATTAGCTGAATTGTTACTCACTTTCAGACCCAGAGTTTTGGGTCTCAAGAGGGGGTGCTAAGCTCTGATGGTACCTGCTGTTGCCATTGTCAGTTGGGGCTCCAGGGTTGGATTTCCCTGGGATGGCAGGCCTGTCCCCAGGTGCATGGAGCTGTTCCGTCAGAGCCATTGGCCCAGCCCCAGGTGGCTGATGCCCATCCCCAGGCAGCGGTGGTGGGGACATGGCCATGACCTCCAGAACCGTGGGCGGAGGAGCCTGGCTGGGTACAGTCCGCTGGGAGCAAACGTTAGAGACGACTACTCCCTGTTTAACTTCCTTTTAAGGTGCCTAGTTTACTGAAACAGATATTTTTCAAGTTGTTATAGAGTCGGAATTAACTGAAAATATATTTTTGTTACACAAATAATGCATGATATTTACAGAAAAGCTAGAGATCATATGTGTGTGTGTGTCTCTATATATGTCTATATATATCTCACTCTCTATATAGGGAAAAATTATATATGGAGGAAAAATAATTAAATCCCCAGAGATTTCCCTTGTAAAAAAATGTGTGTATCTTGTAGAGTTTTTGCCATACAGTTAAACATGCATAGGTATTTTTATTTTGCACAAATGGGTGCTATTAGGCATACTGTTATATACACATTCTTTTTCCAGGTGACGTATCAGGAGGAGCATCGTTCTGTGTTAGTGAGGATGCGTATATGCTCCTTCTGCATCTGAGAATCCGTTTAAGTGATGGCCAGTGTTCGCAGGGTTCTCTTTGTTTTGGTTGGTCCATTGGAACCTTTGGGAGTGATTTCTGTTACCTTTCCTTAAATCATTTTTGCCTCATGTTAGAACTGGCATCTCCAAAGGTGAAGTGTAACAGAACCCCACTGTCAGTGGGCTGAGAAAAGGTGTTCCAATGGGGTCAGAATTGGGCAACACAGGGAGCTGTGATTTTTTGTATTATTTTAGATGGTATTTTTGATTATCTAGCATTTTGTCATCCTTTAAAAGATTTCCCAGAGATCTGGGACCAGTTGAAGATGTTCCCTGTGTGCCTGCTGCACTGAGTATGTCCACACAGCTCTGGCCTGTCCTGGTCTCCTTGGTGACAGGTCAGTGGGTGGAGCCCTGAGAAATGAAGAGGGGTGACGGCCCGCAGGGGAAGGTCAGGGTTACATGATGATGACGTTCAGCAGGTGCCCTGAACCCTTCTGCTGAGTTGTTGTGTTTTCTGAAAGACACTCCAGGCTTCTGAACGAAAGTTGGGTAAGGAGTGTGGAGCTAGGGAAACAGATCAGATTCTGAGGCCCCGCCTGCCAAGTTGGCTCGTGTGGGTGTCCTCACCCTGCTTGGGGCTGATGATGGAGAACCTCCCACTGTCCAAGTCCATCTGACCTGCTGGCAGCGGGAGTCTCACTCTCAAAGACAGAGTTGTCAGGGCTCAGGTTGAGAAGTTGGCGCTGTGTAACCCAGTGACCTGACAGAGAGTCGAACACCTCCAGGTCAGCGTTGACTGTAGGGCCTTGGTGGAACTGTCTGTGTGATGAACTTTGAGGCATCCAGTTAGATAAACAGAAGAGGCACCAGGTGGTACCTCAGCCCTCTGTTCCCTGATTGCACACAACACGTCTAACATAAATGACAGCAAGCGGAAGAGACAGCACTGGGTGTCTTCGTCTGTTGTGGCATATGTCCCCCACGGGCCCATGAGGCACTGTGAACATTCCTGTTTGTGGAGCAGACACAAAGACCTGGGAGAGTATGAGTGGGCCCTACTTGGGCAGCAGGAGGCCGCTCTACCCACCGAGGCTCCTCGAGAGCTGTATGCCCTCCTTGAGCAGCTAGTTGATCACATCTGGAGCTAGTTTTACATGTCGGGGTTGCTACCCTCAGGGCACATCTGTTAACAAGGGCCAGCATGAAGTGACCTCATCCTCCTTGGGCCCTGAGATGCCATTCGGAGGGAGCCCTATCTGTCACAGGGGCCTCTCCTCCCCAGAGGAGCTCTGCTTTACTTGGGGGACCTCCACCTTTACATTCCTGTTGACAAATGCCATTACTTCTGTATTTTTAACAGGTCTTCCAGTGGGATCATTATAGCTTCCATGATGTGGAAAAGGCATTTTAAAATAGCATTTTGTGTGTCCAAGTTACATATGGAAACCTGAGAAGACAGACAAACCTGTGCCGCCCAGTATTTTAACTCTATGTCTGAGGGTTTCTGAGAGCTGCTTAAGGGAAACCAGAACTTCACTTGTTGCTCCACATATCTGCTTAATTTGCTGCTTATTTCTGATGCTTCTGCCTGGTGACTCTGGGGAGTGGCATAGGGTGGCCTGTGACTTAAAAATAACCTGACAGCTAATAATTGTGTGACAGTGCTATGACCCTGGAAACAGGGCAGCAGTTGGGACAGAGTCAGGCCTCTGACCAGCAGACCACAGAGGAAGGGTGTGTCCTCAGTCACTTTGTCCCATCACTGGCGATGTTAACTTCTGCCCTTGGTTAGGGTGGTGGCTGCCAGATTTCTCCCTAGCTTGTTAACCATTTTATGTTTGAAATTTATAAGTAATTTATAGGGAGATAATTTGAGACTGCAAATAAACTGTTCCTTGTTAAAATTTGGTCCACTCGTTTTAGCAGCTGTTGACGATTCTTACCCAAATCAGTTATCAGTATGATGATTGAACACTGGTCATTTTTGAACTTCTTCATTCCATCTACATATATTAGTTGGCATTCTGCTGTACATGTTAGCATTTATGTATTTGTTTATTATCAGTAAGTCCTCAGGGATTCTAACTTAGAGTTATGATCTGTTACTATCATTACTTGATTTTTGTGGCTCAAATTAGTCCAGGGTTGGCCAGCGGGAGCCCCTCTGCCAAGTTTCTGTGTCCTGTTTGCTGTCCCCATCATTCTTAAGCACTGCCCTACTTTCTGCCCAACAAGAAGTTCCAGGTTTGTCTTATTTCTGCTCTGTCCTTGCAATCTATCATTTCTACAAAGATTCCTTTTAGTGGAGAGTATTTTAAAACTAAGCCTGGTATTTAAAAACTAAGTCTGGGTGTTAGGTATGTTCATTGCTGTTTGGGCGTCATTGTTTCTGGAACCTTTCGGTGGTCAGAGATAGGAAATACTTGTGTACTATATTAGGTTCCTCTGGTTGCTATAACAGATTACCACAAACTAGAGGCTTAAAAAAGAAATTTCTTTTCTCACGGTTCTGGAGGCTAGAAGTCCAAAATCCAGGTGTCAGCAGGGTTGTGCTCCCTCTGAGACTCTGGGTAGAATCTTTTCTTGACTCTTCCCAGCTTTTGGTGGTGGCGGGTAATTCTTAGCCTTGCTTAGTCTGCAGCTGCATCACTCCAGTCTCTATCTCTGTCATCACATGGCGTTTTCCCTGTGTGTCTCTCTCTTCTTATAAGGACACGAGTCATAGTGGATTGAGGGCCCACTCTACTCTGGTGTGACCTCATCTTAACTAATTACATCTGTAACAACCCTATTTCTGAATAAGATCACATTCTGAAGTGCTGGGAATTAAGGCTTCAAATTATCTTTTTAGGGGATACAGTTAAACCCATGACGTGTGCATGTGTGTGTGTGTGTGTGTGTGTGTGTGTGTGTGTGCATGCGTTTCTCTAAAGCTAATCTATATATTAAAACCGTGAATTTGCACTGATATCTTCAATTGCACTTCAACACCACAGGGTTCATTCTGGTCTTCTCCTTTTATATTTTTGTAACTTCCTTCTATACTGAGAATCCTTATTTCATTATCCTTAGTATGTTTCCTCCTTTGCTCAGTTCTCAAAAATGCACAAAGTAGTTTCAGAATTACAGATCCTTACCATTGTGAGACACAAACCTGCTAACTGGAATTCAGTATTTGTTTCCAATTTTTTTGTCTTTAGATTGAGAATATATATAGTGAAAATATGGTATTCAAAAATTATTTGGGATAATGGAGTAACAGGGTTTGGATTTACTCTTTTGCCTTAAACAAGTGAAAAACTAGACAAAAGTTAGGAAACAGTTGTTTTCAGACATTAGACATTTCCCTGAGGGAAAGGAAACGAAGTGAGCCCTATGACTTCCCTGGCTTTCTTCCTGGAAGCATTGTCTGGGCCACGGTGCAGAGGTGGGTAACCAAGTACAGCTTGGAAGTCTTACTTCGTGGGGGAGACAGACTGTGGAAATCAAGGAAGCTAAGACTGCTGGAATTTGCAGGGCAGAGTGCAGGAGAGGAGAGAGCTACACAGAGAAACAGCTCCTGAAACCAACTTAGGCCCCTTTAGTCTTTGCTTGAATATTAAACCACGTGTGCATTGGATAGAAATCCAAAAGGCTAGGCAAAGCACAACTGCTGGGGAGCTGTAAGCTGAATAATTCCCAGAGCTCACACAGAGCCAGGAGTGTCATTTGAGGCCCTACCAGCAAGAATGGGGAAGCCTCATTGACGACCCAGGCATTGGATGGAATTGCCAGAAGGACCTGCCGTAGTACCAGCCTTGGGGACAGTGATTACTCTGCCACCCTAACAAATCATGAAAGGATCCAGCTGACTTTCAAGCAATTTAATGGCCTGCCCTAAAAATTTAGCACTCTTTAAAGGATAACAATAAAATCCAGACACTCAGCAACATGACATTTCTGTGTAAGCACACTCAGTACTATAGGCCACTGGTCTCCCCTCAGATGCGCATGGTCGTTTTATGTACTGGTGATACTTTGACAGTTACATCCTTTCTTATTTATGAAAGTGCACTATGTCTTAATCAAGGTCTTAGAATTTAATAATCAGCAAATCCATATATTTTTCTTTATTATGCTTGTTTGCAGAAGTTTTATATGTTTAAATGAACACTTCTGATTTGAGTGTTAGCAGAGTTTGGCATTTCTGCTTTAAAATCCAAGCATTTGATTTTCAGCGGCTCCTAATCCATTTTTAAGCCACAGTCTCTTGGCTAGGTGAGTGTAGTTATAAACACTTAGCTCATTCTTCCCTTTAGCTTGTAACTAGTTATCTGAATAATTGGGCATCGCTGCCTGTGTCCACTTTCCCACTCCTGTCCCCACTGTTAGTGTGGTGTCCAGAGGCCCAGCAGGGCCTGAGTGCTTGGTCAGGACCACTTGTCCAAGGACTAATTTAGGCTTGAAATGGTTCTGGTGACAACAGACCAGATTTTCCCTGAGTATTGGAGACTGTCTAGTGGTTTCAAACAGACCCCTTAGTTCTCACTCTGTTCCTGAACTTGGATACATTTATCATACTTTGGAATATTTATATCTCATTCATACTCTGGTTTTTGATTTCCTAGAACTTTTCCTATGTGATAATTATATCAGTTAACTGGGAGGAAGATTTAATTGATGGGTGATGGGAAAGTTCTGAACTTTAAAAAAATTTCTTTTAATTAAAAAGTTAAATTTTTGTTTTTGTTTCCTTTTTTTTCTTTTAAATCTTTTTGTTTAGATTTGTTCGGACAGTATTACCATTTTCTCAAGAATTTCAAAGAGATAAACAGCCTAATGCACAACCCCAGTATTTGCATGGATCAAAGGTAGGTTCTTGTGTGTTTGTGTTAAGATTTTTAAGTTCACAATGAAGCATATTTTGAAGTTTAGTTAAAATCAGTTTGTTGCAATGATTTAAATATATCATGCCATGTTAATAACTGCTAAATGATAAAATGCTATCGTTTTCTTCCATTATCACCTTCCTGGAAAGTAACATAGTGTTGGGATAGCCCTCTGGCCGTGTGGTGGGCAGCAGGCTGGGCCCAGCCTTACTCCTGGCACCTAAAATAAGTGAGATTGTTAGCAGATTTAAAGGTTTAGAAACATCAAGCCAAGAAAGTGTGTAGAAGAGGCTTGGGGCACTTGTGTGACGGAGAGGCTGGTCGGCCAGTCCCGGTGTGGTGCCATGAAGGGAGGAGTTGAGGTGGGAGGGGGCAAGTAGAAAGAGAGTTGACATCCAGAAACCAAAGGCAAGCTGGTGAAAACCACAGGATACCTGCCGTCTAGTAAGATGAGACAGGTGTCCAGGCTGAGGTGGGTGGATTAGCAACAAATGAGTATTTTAATGGTTACTGTTATTAATATTTAAAGCCTTCTTAGAGTTTAATAAGAAAAAGACAGACACTCGGTAGTAAGAAGGAAACAGATGTAATGAGCAGACATTTCCCAAAAATGTACTTAAAAAAATAAAAATAGATATCCAGCCTTATCAGTAATTGAGGGATTATAAATGACAGCAGTAAGAATTATTTTGCCCCAAATCAGAAAAGGTTAAGGTACCCAACTCATTCTGTAGGGGAGTGGAATTGTCTTGAGTGCTGCTGCAGGAGCTCACCTGGGACTGTGTGATGCTGGGGGCCATCTGCCAGCATTTATCAATGTTTATATATTCTCACTTATAGGAAACCAGACACCTGAGGAAATAAATCATTTGAGTCCAATGTGAGGTCTGTTATGGGGGTAGTCATACAACATTGGCATAAAAAATGGGAAGTACCCAACTTAACACCAAGAATACTAGAACAATTTACTGTCTGGCAGAATGCATTGCAGCTGTTGAAAATAATTACATAGATCTTATTGACTGTGGGGTCCTGGGGCCTGTATTTTATTAAATTAAAAAAAATCAAGGGCTGGCCTGGTGTCATAGTGGTTAAGCTCATGCGCTCTGCTTCAGTGGCCTAGGGTTCACTGGTTCAGATCCTGGGCGTAGACCTAGCACAGCTTGTCAAGCCACGCTGTGGCAGGCCTCCCGCATAAAATAGAGGAAGGTTGGCAACAGATGTTAGCTCAGGGCCTATCTTCCTCACACACACAAGAAAAGAAAGATAGAAAGAAAAAGAAAAAATATTCCAACAAAGAGCAAGTGGAAAAACCAAGTCAGAAAAAAAAAAAAAAATCAAACTCCAAACACAGTGATCCTAATTACAGAAAGATACCAGAGAAAAGAGTATTGGAATATGAAGCAGCAGCTATCTCTCAGAGGGCTGAGTCTGACTTAAACTCTATGATGCATTTGCGTTGTTCTCACTTGTTTTTTAAGCTGTTTCTGTCTGATGTCAGTGTCAGCCTCAGTCTCACGCGGCTTGACCCATAGGCTGTGTGCAGAAGTGGCGCACGGTCCCTGTCCATTAGAGACACCAGCCTCCCTCCACCTGGGAGCCTGTAGCTCTGAGCAGGTGCCACTTGATGCCGATCTGAAGCTCTGATGGGCCAAGATTTGGCAACGTGTTCTCTATGTTTTCTGAATGTTCTTCTCACAGGTGCAGAAGTGAACCTATTAACACAATGACATGAAAGGACCACTCTTCAGGCCCCCAGCTGTGACTCAGAGGGGTCTTGGCTCATCAGTCTTTCCTTTCTGACTAGTCTTTGGAGAGACACCCTGGCCTCCTCTCCCTCCAGCGTCTCCAAGCTCATAATGTCCATCATGGCGTGTCTCGCAAAAGGGCGCTTTAGTTCCCCACTTCTGTCTTTATCACAGCATCCCAACACTCTGTAAGCTAATGTGTCCATTTAAAATCTTCAGCCTGTTAGCCAAGAAGGAAATGACAGATGCGTTGCTGGGACGAGCCAGAGTGTTTAGCAGAGGATACATTTGAGAGGAAAGGGAAAGCAGTGTTGGTAAAAATAGAAACTGCCTGTGTTTTACAAGAATACGTGGAATTCAAGGTGAAAGTGATGCTATTTGTGTTGCACACTTGGGAGGAAATGTGTGCTCTCTGTGCTGGCTCCTGGGAATGCTGTGAAAGGGACTGGTGTGACAGAGCCTTGGGTGGTCTCAGGGGCGGTCTCACTCTGGGAGGATCTGGATGCTGAGAAGGGACCAGCCCTGCAGAGGGGCCTGGAGGCCAAGGCTGTCGGGATGGCAGGCAGTGTGGGGCATTCAGGCCCCGGCGAGGGGCCAAGGCCTGAGGCGGGTCAGGGAGTAGGCAGAGAATGATGCCCGGTAGAAAGATGTTATTTTAGGCCAGGCAGGAGATGGTGGCTTGGACCACATGATGTTGACAGAGATGGAGAGAAGCAGATGGATTCAGGGTGTATTTTAGGGGTGGACTTGACTGAACTGACTTCCGCCCTGGAGATGGATGGTGAGGGAGAAGGAAGACCCAGTGCTACTTCCTAGGTTCCTGGTGGTTAGGGAATGGAAGTGCCACTTGTTGAAATAAGAGAGGGCTAGATTTGAGGAAGACAAAGGCAAGAGGCCTTCATCTCAGGGCCTGTGTCCACTCCCCTTCCTGGGGCTGCCCGCGCTGCTGTGAGGAGCGAGGACACTGCCCTGCTAAGGGTCCATTCAGCCATAGCCAGGCTGGCCTTGCACCATCTCCCATTGGCTGAGGTTGGGGTGGGGACACCGGAAGGGCGTGGGATGGATTAGGGGATCATGCGGCTCCCCTCAGTTAGTGTCAGGGTTTAGCTGGCTGTTCCAAGCCTTGTGATGATGACCAAGAATGAAGAAGGCTAGGTGTCACTGTCCCATCTGCTATGTTCTGGACAGAGTGTCATCTTTTAGTATTAAGTAGTGGTATTCTTTGTACTGATATCAAGTTGCAGTGACAGTCTCAGGGTGTACTCAGCAAGCATTTCCTGAGAGTGTGCTATGTCGCAGGCTATGCTGGCCTCAGTCAGGGAACAGAGTTCTTGGCACAGCAGGAGCTGGGTGTAGGCCTTGCTCTGGAGAGGCCTGAAGGCATTGGCGAGGCCCCCACAGGCACCCAGGAGCCAGATAGCCTAGGCTGGACAAGGGAAGGGCCCCCCTGTTGGCCCCATGGGTCTGGGCATATGGCCAGCGAGGCCTGGAGGGCGAGAGGGAGGCTCAGGTTGGTGAAATGCAGGTGGGGGCCTGACGCCTCTGCCCTCCTCCTTCCTCCCTCTTAGCCAAAGATTTCTCACCTGCAGAGGGGTCCCCAGTGGCTCCTGCCTTAGAGAAGGGAGGTGGGAGATGAAAGCACCTTCACTGGGAGGCCCCCTCAGGTTGGACAGATGACACTAGCTTGTGGTGGGACATGAGATCCAGGCAGTTACCAGACTGCCTCTTCTCCAACCCTAAGTAACACCCATACTCTACGGACCCCATTCTCATGCTCTCTGAGCTGCTGGTTGAGTGAGGCTGGCAACAGGGATAGACCCAGGTGCACCCATCCTGTCTTTCAAACTGGGGATGACAGAGGCCAGGATGTAGATTGAGAGCCAGTGGGCTGCCACCCCAACACAGCGTGCACCAGGACACTTTCTAAGGTGCCAGCTGGATCTGAGAATTAGAAAAGGTGTTTCTAACCCATTCTTTCCTGATTCTCTGTTCCTTAGAGTGTGAACCTTTCATGTCCATCCTCTGGGTTGCCTGCCTTCCTCACTACAGACGGTAGCTTGAACTTGGCCATACTGGGAGCATTTGCAGCTTGGAAATGGGCAAGCAGTAGAATCCAGGCTGGTGTGTTGGTGCACACTGCACACCTCCTCTGCCCCTCGGAAAGGGTGTGAGTTAGATTATTTTTAAAAGGATTAGAATAAGTGCTCTAATGCCCCTTTTCTGAAATTAAAATATAGTGCCTTACCTCCTCAGAACTAAAAGAAATTTTATGTAATTTTAGAAGTTAGGACTAGAAAGTTTGGCAGGTAAGATAGAAATTTCTTGGGTTTCTACTAACTAAAGGATTTGCTATGAAGTTGGCTTGGCTCTGAAATTTTTAATCCTACTCTTAGGCATGACCACAAAAGAAAGTTTTTATTGCATTATAATAAACAGAAGTGTCCATGGGAAAGAGGAACCAAGAAATGAGGTGGTTCTTCCCTTCTCTGTCCTCCAGTTCCTCCCCTGCCCCAGCATTTGGAGAGGATAACAAGCAGTGAGGAAAGGTGGACGCTGGTGATTGCCCCCTTGATCTGCACAGCATCTAGCCATAGGGGTGTCAGGCCAGCCTCCCTCTTTGTCTCTGAAGGGGTGGATTCCTGGCTTGTGTGGTTGGTTTCAAAAGAAGTTCCCCTCCAGCACGGTTGTGTCCATCCTGCTGTGTCCATCATCGTATTAAAGGCACAGGAGACACATTTTCATTCTGCAGGGTTTTCCTCCAGGAATGCAGGGAGACAGCAGTGTTTCAGCTTCCCATGTGGCAAAGCTGTGAGCCCACAGTTTCTGAGTAGCCCAGGGTCTGCATTCACATGTTGTGTGTCCACAGGGGCACAGACACTTTTGGAGCAAAGCAGGTGCCCATTTAGGGGGAAAGAAAGATTAGATGAATTGGATTTGATTGTTCTTTCTAAAGCAACCAGACGTAACTGAACTTGAACTTACAGATTTCAGCCTTAGTTTGAGAAATTATGATTGTGTCATTTTTATTCTCATAACCTAAACCAATATTTTTGTTAGATTATTTGGTCTCTAACAAAAGTTTGGATGGGTGACATTGATGTTGACTGTTCATCTTATATGACACTTTTTTGAGGATCAAAAAAAGGCAGAACGCTGAAACATCATGATATCAGAGTTGAATGTTGTATTAGAAGGACAGTCATTTTATTTGAAGTGCTCAAAGCTGTCAGCTGCATGTCATTTTGCTGCAATATAATTTATAGTGTTTGTACCTGTGAGATTATGGAATACCCAGGAATCCAATCAAAAATCCAACTAGTTCCTTTTTTTGTGAATGATGAACTAGAGCTAGTGTTTTATGGAAATAAAATTGACTTAGATGAGTGGTCCATTTATGGCATTATCTTTTTGGTTCTTGGTAATATCACCACTCTGAGTGAACTCTCTTCAGCACATCACTGACACTCTTTCCTATAAGGTAAGTAAGACTGTACCCGATTCACAGTTGAAGTTGCACAGCGTCAAGGGTGTTAGGGAACCCAAGGCACACAACTCATGAGTCTGGAGCCCACATACTCCGGTTTCCAGGCAAGGCCCACGTCTCTGCATCAGACATGGCCAGCAGTGTTTCTTGAACTGAGCTGTAAGCGTGAATGTCCAGAGTGCTTCCCTCCTCTGAGTATTTTACCATGTAGTATCTGTAGGTAGGTCCTCCTCCCCTCCCTCTGAGTAGTTACATTATTCAACTTGTGTTGTCCCTAGGATCTGCCATCTTTGGGATGAGTGTAGTTCGCAGGGAAGTCAGACACTGGCCAAGGGGCCAGGAACCAGGTATTATTGAGCCATAGGCCCCAAGCAAGTCAGGGTGACTTTCCGAGTGAATTTTCTCACTTGTAACCTGAGGCTATTAGATTTCAGTAGTGATTTTTGTGTTTTTCTTTTCAAGCATTAGAACTTATTATCAAGCAAAAACCTCACACAGAATCCCAGCACTTAAAGCACAGTGTGGTGCTTGGAGGAGGCAGTGGGAGGCAGTATGTGTCTGACCCAATGATTGAAATATGGTCCTTTCAAGTCTGATAAGGTCATAGGAGTGGACGTGTGACAGGCACTTTGCAGAGCTTCTGTGGTTCTCAGTGTAGCAGAGGAAATAGCTAAGATAATTATAAAACAGGGATGTGGGAAACACAGGGACCTAAATGGAGGTAAGCTTGGTATACTTCACTCAAAAAGTGGTAATATGTTGATAACAGTAGATTGTGATAACTTATGTAATGCATAATGTAAGACCTACAACAACCACTTAAAAGATGTGTGCAAAGAGATACTGTCAAAAATGCTATAGGTAAATCACAATGGAATTCTAAAAAATGTTTAAGTGACCCATAGGGAAGACAGGAAAATGAAACAGAGCCCACTTAAATATTAAGAATTATATGTAAGTGTATTAAATGTAAGTGGTATAAATAAAAGAGAGATTGGCAGAGAGAATTAAGAAACATGACTGTACACGAAACTCACTTAAAATTAGTGATATGTGTAGGTTGAAGGAAAAAGGATGGAAAAAGATATACCATGCAAACATTACTCAGAAGACAGCAGGAGTGACTATGTTAATACAAGATAAAGTAAATTTCAGAGCAGAGACTATTACCAGGGACAAAAAGGGACGTTACATAATGATAAAAGGGTCAAGCCACAGAGAAAATACAGTAATCCTAAATGTTTATGCTCCAAACAACAGAGCTTCAAAATACTTGAAGCAAAAACTAACTTAAGTGAAAGGAGAAATGAACAACTCCACAATAATAGTTGGGGAATTCCATGTTCTTCTCCCTTAGTAATTGATAGACTAGGTAGACAGAAAAATCAGCAACAAAGAACTGAACACAATCAACCGACAGGATATTACTGACATGTATAGAACACTCCACCCAACAACATCAGAACCCATTCTCTTCAAGTGCCTGTGGAGCATTCCCTAAGATAGACCATATCCTGGGCCATAAAGCAAACCTCAACAAAATTAAAAGAATTGAAATCAGGGGCCGGCCCCATGGCTGAGTGGTTAAAGTTCTGCACACTCCGGTACAGCAGCCCAGGTTTGTGAGTTCAGATCCCAGGTGTGGAGCTACTCCACTCAGCAGCCATGCTGAGGAGGCATCCCACATGCGAAGTGGAGGAAGATTGGCACAGATGTTAGCTCGAGGCTAATCTTCCTCAAGCAGGAAAAAAACAACAGATAGGCAATGGATGTTTAGCTCAGGGCGAATCTTCCTCACCAAAAAAAAAAGAATTGAAATCATCCAGAGTGTGTTTTCTGACCACATGAGCTCCAGTTAGAAATCAGTAACAATAAGATGACAAGAAAATTTCCTAACACATTTCTAAAATGATCCATGGATTAAGAGGAAGTGTCAAGAGAAATTTTTTAAAAATGGCATTGAATTGAATGAAATGCAAATATATCAAAATTTGTGGGATGCAGCTAAAGAGTTTCTGAGAGGGAAGTGCATAGCACTGAATGCATATATTAGTGATCTCCCTGCTGAGTATGTGTCCGTGTCCTCAGATGAGCTTGGAGGTTCCCTCCTACAGGAGACCATCCTGACTACCTTTCTCAGTTGCCCACCCTGCAGGGACTGCCGTTCCCAGCTGCCTGTGCATCTCTCAGAAGGCAGCTCCCATGGCCTCATCAGGGTCTGTCCTTGGGTGTCTCCCCCAGTAGATTGGGAGCAGCTCCATGGAACAGCAGTGAGGCTCTAAGATGTATTCATTTCTCATTCCGGGACCTCAAAATGGCTTCTTTAAAACTGGCAGTTTAATAAATGTTGAAAAACCAAACTGTTTTGTTTTCTTTGTTTTAGCAAGCTTGCTTTTCATGTCTTCAGTTTGAAGACATAAATACTAGTAAAGGCAGTCTAACAGATTCTCTGGATCTCTCCACCTAAGGGTGCCGTGTGTTGAGTGCATCTTTGATAATAATTCTTTATCTTCATGAGTGTGTAGGGACCATGTTGAGGACTCTGGAGATTTCATCAGACACTTATGTTCTCTATCCCCCAGGCTTTGAACTTGGCCTACTCTAGCATTTACGGCAGCTACCGGAACTTTGTGGGACCTCCACACTTCCAGGTCATCTGCCGGCTGCTTGGATACCAGGGCATTGCAGTGGTCATGGAGGAGCTGCTGAAGGTTGTCAAGAGCCTGGTATGTTTCCCTCTGATGTGCTTCCTTCACCCAGTGAAGGGTGCTGCACCCAATTCCAATGTAGAGAGGGGGTTTTTCACTCCACCAAGCAATTCTCAGACACCAGCTGTGTGTCCTACAGTTCAACTCAATTCTGACACTGTCTACCTAGAGATAGCATCAGATCCTAAAGGTTAAAGCTCATCCCCTAGGTGCCAATTGCAAGTCCAGGTTGTCACCTTTGCCTCTGACTGACTGGCTGTAAATCAGAGATTTCTACAACCCCCTCCTTGGGTTTGATTAATTTGCTAGGGCAGCTCACATGACTCAGGAAACTAGTTTACTCACTAGATGACCAGTTTATTACAAAGGACATTAAAGGATATAAATCAACAGCCAGATGAAGAGATAGACACAAAAGAGCTTCTGTCTTCATGGAATTTGGGGCCTGGGACGGTGGCACATGGAAGCATTCCAGTTCCCCAACCTAGAGGCTTTCTGAACCTTGTCCTTTTGGATTTTTTGGAAGCTTCATTACACAGGCATGCTTGGTTAAATCAATGGCTGTTGGTGACTGATTCAACTTCCAGTCCCTCTCGCCTCTCTGGAGGCCTGGGGATGGGACTGAAAGTTCCAACCTTCTGATCAGGTGGTTGGTTCTCCTGGCAACCAGCCCCAGCCTTAGATGCTTTCCAAAGTCACCTCATTAACATAACAAAAGATACCTTTAAGGCTCACTTAACTTAGGAAATTCCAAGGGTTTTAGGAGCTCTGTGCCAGAAAATGGGGACAAAGACCAAATACATGTTTCTTATTATAAATCACACAAGGCTTTGAATTCACTGAGATAGAACAAACCAGGGAGTCTTTGTATCTGGACTGTTCAGTTTAGCTCCAAACATACACAGTTTGATTTCTCTCCCATCTTTCTTAATTCAAGAGAAGATCCATGTTATTTTAACTAAGTCATAGAAAAAGTTAAGTACTGTTGATGAAAATAATCCATCAGCAATCTATAAATGAAAATTTGGGAGAGTTTATTCTGAGCTAAAATCTGAGGACCATGGCCCGGGGCCTTTCTTCCTGAAGGTAGAAAGGGCACCAAAGAAGTGAGGTATACAGAGTGGTTATATACCCCCAAAGAGGATCTTTCTCATATGGTTGAAATGTCCCTTTCACAATAGTCGCGAGACTGCTCTGTCAGCACAGCGATTGATGGACACAGCAGGTAGGTCTGCTGTCTCTGTGGACACAGCAGGTTGGCAGGTCTGTTGTGTCAAGCTGGGTGGTCACAGGTGAGCTGGGTGGTCAAAGGTGAGCATAGCAATCAGTTCCTAGCCTGAGGAAAGATGCTTATCCTTAAGAAAATGCCAATGTGGGGGAAGTTGCACCTTTATCTTAAGGCCATTTGTTCTTGCCATAGTAAATGTTTAAAGCAGATATACAGTGCGTGCTCCCTGGCCACCGCCAGGCCCTTTTGGAAAAAACAAAGTCAGGCCAAATTAGGTTTACAGCAAATGGCTTCCTCATATACTCCAATATATCCTATTGCTTGCCATTTCTATTTGTCAGTGCCAAAATAGAGCCTTTCTTGTAAGAGAATATTATCCTTTATATGCATAGTCTCCCCTCAACTCCTTTTGTAAAGGACCACCGCTGTTGCCCAAAACTTGTAGGAAAAGACAGTGCTCTGGAGATGGAAGACAAAACAGAAACCAGGAGGGCACTATAGAAAGCCTTTGTGTTTCAGTTGGTGAGCATCTGGGAGGAGACAGTTCTGCGAAGACCCCTATTTTCATTTGTGAAATAGGAGTTTTCTTAAAACAAAGATTTCAAAGAAACACTTATGCTGGGGCAAGTGGAGTCGAGCGTGTTGGCCACGAGGAGTCTGAGCTATTGATGGGGGAGGGCTGAGCAAGGGCAGAGGGGGCTCAGCTTTGAGGTGGTGGTGTTGGCAGGATACCACTGCTGCTCAAAGGCTCCCGTTACCTTGAGAGAGCCGATTCCCACTTGTAGGGTGGACGGCATGTGCCCCTTTGCTGGGGGCTGGGGTGAAGTCGCAATGAAGGATTCAGATACTCGTCTGTCTAACTTCAGACTGAGGTCAGAAGTTAGTGCAGGAAAGTCTTTTATTTGTCCTTTTGAAACGGGAGAGAGAGAATATTTGTAGGTTATCATGGATTTAGTTTTCTATACATAATTTATTTCTGTTTTTAACTGAAAGAAAACTTTATAAAATCTCAATCTTTAATCTTTTTTTCCTTAATCATCTTTCTGTGACTGGGCCTCTTACCGCCCAAGAGGGGTTGTCTGCCTGCTGCAAGACATGCCAGTAGTCAAGAGGCAGGTGGTAGGAGAGAAAGGGTTTTATTACAGCTTGCTAGCAAGGAGAAAGGTGGCCGACTAATGTCCCAAAGAACCATCTTACAGAACAAGGACTACAGGCCCGTTATATATGGGGCTGGTCTCTGGGTTGGAGAGGCATCTGGTCTTTCTTAGTTCCTGACAGCTTTTTGTTTTAGTGGGTGTGCATCAGAGACTGGAGCAATGCCCTATACCCTGGTCTTTCAGTAGTCATTGACGGTGGCTATCAGCAGAGACTCTCTGCCCCAGGGTCATCACATTCCTAAGGAACTCAAAAGAATTAAGTTGTCAACTTATAGCAGCTGGGAGGAGCCATAAAATCTACACAGCATGTCTGGATTAGTTAATCAGAGGTCATTCAAAGTTATATTATGGTTTCTTTTCTACAGTATGGCTTCCCTTATGTCAACTTTGTGTTGAGCCGGTATCAAGCCCATTTCTTTAATGTTCTTTATTGCCAAATATAGATTTTCATGTCTTTTCCATGATTCACATACTAGTCAAGAGGAAGCTTGAAGCAGAGTTTATGGCCACATAAGTAAAATAGCTATCCATCAGGAAGATGATACGATCATTAGCAGTGCAAAGCAAAAGCTGACAAAATTCTGAGAAGTTGACAAAATCTGCAACTGTGTAGGTCACGATCAAAAACCAATTAGAATACAGTCATGTGTTGCTTAACAATGTATCATTCTGAGAAATGTGTCAGGTCACTTGCCTCCTGAAAGGGGAGTTGTGTTTTAGAACATCATTTAGTCAGTTGTGTCAAGTCACCCTGGTGGAAGCTGCTTTCTTTTTGTGGATGGAATTTCCTTTCTCAGCCAAAGTGATTCTCAGTCCTGGGCATAACCAGATGTTTTACTAACAGACTCTTTCTCAGAAGTCCCCGTGCACTGCCCACAGCCTCCAGGACAGTGGCAGCCGGAGGCTCACACAGCCTGTCTCTCCCACAGCTGCAAGGCACGATCCTGCAGTATGTGAAGACGCTGATGGAGGTGATGCCCAAGATCTGCCGCTTGCCCCGGCATGAGTACGGCTCTCCCGGTGAGCATGGTGCCTCCCTGGGTATGGTGGGGAGGGCGAACGTCAGCCCTCAGGCCACAGTAAAGAACGTTACTGACATGGATCTCACCCGCTTTCCCCGGGTGGGAGGAGGTAGGAGCCCATGCAGAGCTTGATTGTTTCCAGTAGAACAAACAGACCAGCCTGTCAGCTGGGGCAGGTGTGCCGAAGGTGTGTTGGAGTCACCGTTTTTGGGGGAGGAAGCTGTGGGAGAAGCCAATGCCTCTTAGTTGTCGACGGGTAACAGGGCTCTGAACCCTGTGCCCCTCAGCTCCCCCACAACACCAGGACCTTGAAGATCACCAACCCAGGGAGGGGCAGGAAGCTGACTACCCAGTCCAACTGCTCTGCTGGGCTTGACGGGACCAGGCCTCAAGGGCGCCCCATGAAGGCACTGCTTTCCCACAGTGCAGTCTGTCCCTCTGTAGGGCAGGCTTCCCTTCTGGAGCTGTGGGGCTCTAGGACAGATGGGCCGTTCAGGGTGCCAGGCCCATGTGCCTGACAGAAGCTGATTGGGGCTATCCAAATAAACAGCCTAATGATCCCAGAAGTATTGTTCAGGATAAAATTGGACCATGGGAGCCCTTGTCTCTTAGGAAAACTGCCTTTTGTCTCCTATCTTATAACACTTTCCTGAAAGGTGGACAGCTGTCTCATTAAGTGACTTGGGTCCACTCATGGTCACCAATGAGAGACGTTCTGATGAGTAGTCGGCTGGTATGGCTGAGCTCCCAGGTGGTGCCCAGTACCTGCACAGGGCTGTTCCTGTGTTTGAGGACATGGTGACACGACCCATTGAGCCACTGTGAAGGGAAATAACCATTGGTGTGGCCTTGCTTAGGAGAACTTAACTTCAATTCATTGTCAGAAAGTAGATGAGTAATGCCGGGAAAATAAAACTAGTGCTCATATCCTGACTAGAGATGGGAATTTTAAATGTTGAAGATGAAGCCATTTAGGCCAAATTCCAAGCTGGTCTAGGGCAGAGCTATGGACCGCAGGGCTGCTCGTCACATCTCTTGCCCACTGCCACCCGGTGTCAGCACAGAGGCTGGTATAGCCCAGGTACATGGGCACCACCTCGTGGGTAAAGCCATGTTGCTGACAGGTCCCGCTCATATGTGCCTGTTGGGGGATGACACACGTGAAGGAGTGTTTTCTCCCCTAAAGGGATGAGTTCACACCAAGGAATGTTGAGAACAGAGGTGTGGACATGGTGAGGAAGGGAGAGCCTCTCAGGCGGTCAGGGCAATGTGGGTCCTTGTGGAATGGCATTCAAGGCCCGACCTGTTGGGATGAGGGTCTGAAATCTGGTAAATCTCCCACTTTATTCTTCTCAGGGTTCTTCTGGCTATTCTAGGTCTTCTGCATGACCATATAAATTCTGGAGTCAGCTTGTGGATTTTTGACTGGGTCAGCATTGAAAGTATAGATCAAGTTAGGGAATATTGACTTTCTGTCCAGTCTTTATACCTTGTGTCTTTTCACGCCTTATTACAATGTCCAGGGCCTCGAGGACTATGGTGAAGATGCGTTGTCTTGCTTTGGAGCTCAGGGAGCTGTTAGCTGCAGGTTTTTTGTAGACATCCCTGATGAGATTGACTACATCCCTTTCTATGCCTGTGAAGGGATATTGAATTTTATCAAATATTGTTTCTGCCTCTGCTGGAGATGACAATGTGGTCTTTCTCATTTATTCTTGTAATGTGGTGCCTCCTTGGAAGATACAGCCTGACCAAGAAAGAAGCCCTGGAGCCGAGGCCCAGGGCCCAGGTGGTAGACAAACTACTGTTGCAGGGAAGATGTTGGGGTGAGGTGACTTGTGGTCATCTCCATAGCGGGCATGGTGGCAGTGTCAGAGAATGTTTTGTGGCTTGCAGAGGTCTCCTGGCTGTGAAGCCCAGGCTGGACCCTGTGCCCTGCCGAGGCTCAGCCCCTCCAACCTGTCCCAACCCCACCACTCACTCTCTGCCACTGCAGGCATCCTGGAGTTCTTCCACCACCAGTTGAAGGACATCGTTGAGTATGCAGAGCTGAAGACGGTGTGCTTCCAGAACCTGCGGGAGGTGGGCAACGCTGTCCTCTTCTGCCTGCTCATCGAGCAGAGCCTGGTGAGTGGGCAACCCGGCCCCACCCCAGGCTGTGCTGAGTCACTCCCCACAGGTGACAGAAGAAGACATCTTTTAGAGGCTTGATTTATTGGGGTTATTCATGGGAGTAAGGGGAGTAAGTGTTGTAAAGCCCCATTCTTTTTTTGTGACTATCTAGATTAATTTGAATTTGTTTCTGACAATTGAAAGACAAAATGCAGTGTAGCTCTTCATTGAAGAATGTTTTACCATGTGAGCGTTGTAAAAATGTTTTATTATGCATATTTGCTACACGTAAGGTATAAAGCACGGCTTCCATGAGAGCTGTCTGCAGTGATGGAAAGTTCCATATCTGAGTCTGTGGAGCACTTGAAATGCGGCTCAGTGTGACTGAAAAACTGATTTTTAAATTTTCATTAGTTTACTTTTCAATAGCTACACGTGTCCCATGACTGCTGTGGTGGACAGCATAATAAAGTAGCAGCCCACCACCGCTAAGCAATCGCATGGTGGGAGAGCCACTTTCTCCACTGATTGCCTCCTTGTGGTATCATTTGTGGCCGTCCCTCTGTCCCTTGTATGTCATGTAACCTGGCAGTTGTGAATTGGAAAGCCCAGTGAGTGTAACAGAGAATCTCATTGGCCTTCTCTGCCTTTCCCTCGTGACCAAGGAGGTGGGCATCTTCGTTTGTTGCTTGGTTCTTCTCTATTTGTGTCTTTTGCCCATTTTTCTACAGCTTGTTTATAGAAGTTCTTTATATATCCTTTATGTATTACACATATTGCAAATACCTCTCCCTGTTTGTGGCTTATCTTTGCATTCCAATGGTGGTGATTCGTCATAAACTGATACTCTTAATTTGAATGTAGTCTTTTTTTTTATGGTTAGCACTTGTATCTTTTTAGAGAAGTTCTTCCCTACCTAGGGATCATAAAGATATTCTTTTATCTTTTTATCTAAACGTTTTAAGTTTTGCTTTGTACATTTAAGTTTATAATCCTCCTGGAACTGGTTTTGTATGTGATGTGAGAAGTGGATGAAGTTTCTTTCTTTCCCTTTGGGTAACCAGCTGTCCTTCCTCCAGTGGCTGAAGGACTCCTCCTTTCCTGCTTATCTGCAGTGTCTCCCTCTCACCTACCTGCTTTCTGTGGTCTCTTTCTTGGCTTTCTGCCATGTCTCGTTGATCTACCTGTCTGTCCGTGGCATAATAACACATTGTCTTCCTCATTATAGCTCTAACTTAAGTCTTGATACCTGATACCTGACAGGGCATGTTTTCTTACCTTCCTCTTCTTCAAGAGTGTGTTGCCTCTTCATGGATCTCTGCTCTGCTCTGAAAGTATGAGAACCGGCTTGCCAATTGTATTGAAGAAGCATATTGGCATTCCAATAGGGACTGCATTGCATCTCTAGACCAGTTTGGGGAGATCTTTGCTATGTTGCTTCTTAAAGCAGTCTCTTGTCTTCAGGGCCCTGGCAAAGGCAGGGTCATGCTTGGCAGTGACGTGGGTCAGGGTGCCCAGCACACAGTTCAGGCGTGGCAGTCAGCCTGCCAGGCATCCAGGGGCTGAGCCATTGGACTGGCTACCTTACCCGCGCATACACAAAAAAGAAAACATGTTGGCTCATATGTCAGGGAATCCCAGGCCGGTGTGGACACATCCAGGAGCTGATGGCCTCCTGTCAGGGCCTGTGTCTTTTGGCTTCCCTCTATGTTGCTGTGTTCCTAGGCAGACCCTTTCCATGTAGTGGTAAGGGGGTGACTCCCAGGCCCTCGTTGTCCCTACCACTCGAGACTCGGCATGGACCCTGAGTGAGCAGCCCCTCACGTGCTGCCCTCTCCCACAGCAGGAGTGATGGCAGGACCTGGAGAACCCACCAGAGTCACAGGGCAGGCCAGCAGTTCCCAAGAAGCAGGCGGGCTGACCGGACCAGTAAGCAGCCAGTGTTTAGGGCAGCCTCCTCCAGGAACGTGTTGGGGAGGACTGACTCTTTTACCTAAATATATGTAAATTTTTAACAGCCAGATAAATTAGGAAGAATTCCTTTAAATAGTAATCTCTCATCATGAATTTTAGCTATTTAATATAGGAAAATTTCCTTCAGGTGGCTTTTCCTGAATATACAACGTAAGGTGCAGTCTCTTTCGTCCACGTACATCTAAGCCTGAAGAGGCCTTTCAGTCACTGGCTTGGGTCAGGGTCGGGGAGTTTTACTGAAGGGGGACTGCCTTATAGAATTGATTTAGTCAGTGCCAGGGAACTGTTAGACGGCGGGTTTCTTTTCTGGTCCAGCTTCCCCTTTAGCAAATAAGATAAACTGTCAAAAGCTTTTCTTTACCAAAATAGAAGATGTCAAGGAGGCCTTGTATGAACATAAAATAATTACAGAACCATGGGGGTTTGAAGCTGAAGAAACAGTACTTGTCTCTCACCAGCTCAAAGGAACAGTCTGTACTCACCGTCAGGGCAATGACCGGACATTTGTTGGCTTCAGGAAGGAGTGTGATGCTCTATTGGAAACTTAGGGAAGGAGAAAATCTGGAACCAATGCGATCCATACCCTCCCAGATTCTTAAATTATATCTGTTGCCTCTCGCACAAAATCCCTCTGAGAGTTGTCCAGCACTCTTCAAGGCTCACCACAGTCCTGTGGGAATTGGTGCCTCAGTGAAGGGCTCTTCTAGGTCTTGGGAGCTTGCTAAGTGCCCGGTCTCCGGCGCCCAGCTGACACGGATCCCCGGTGTCTTCCTTCTGAGACCAAGGCCTGTGTCTCAAGTCTTTGCCTCTGGACTTAGCTCCATTTAGTGACAAGCACAGTGCTGGCTACCTGGGAAAGATGCTATAAATTGTTGTCAGTTGATCTTACAGCAAACCTTGGCTGAAGAGTGGATGGATATCTTAAACAATGAGTAAAAATGAATAAAAGGAGCAATCTACAATTCAGTTGAGTGCAATTTTGTTTTCACTGCAGATTCCTCGGCCCATGCTTGAGGGCTCTTGTGAGCACCATGTGTGGTTTTTGTGGACACGGTAGCCCTGCCTTGCAGGAATGCCTTTGGCCCCTCCTTCTCCCACCCTCCGCGCCCTGTCGCCCCTTTGCCTCTGCCTTCTCTGGCCCCTCCTGTCAGCGCACCTTGTAGAGGTGGTGAGAAGCTACTCCTTCTGTGTTGGACGAGTCTGCTTCCAGGCCCAGCACCAGATTAGAGTTTTGTGGTGTTGCTTTTGTCCTTTTGGAAATAAGGGGTGATGTTTTCCAATAGGTTTGCCAGGGTGGGGCTCTCCAAGTTGGAAGACGGCATGGCTCCTCTGACTGCATCTCAGATGGTTATGCCCAAGTCCCATCCAACCCAGGGGTAAATGTCTTCTTGGTGATTATTTTGATCTCTCCAAAGAAGGTGGTAATAAAGTATGTTTTGGCATCTGCATAGGCTCCCACTATTGTAAATGAAGATATTAAGAGAAAATGTGTCCTTCAACTTGTCACAACATTAGAAAAGTAGGGTAACCGTCACCCAGTTGCTGAGGGCACCAAGTGTGTGGGTGGGGCCCCAGGGGTCCTGTCCAGTGAGGCCATGCAGTGGTGGCTCCGGCTGGCACCAGGATTTGATTCAGTAGTGAAAAATGTTGATCTTATTCTGAATCAGTGCATTGGATGGATAAATCTTCTAGCTTTTTGAAAGACTCCCTAAAACCAACCTAAATGTTTTGGTAATGTAGCTTTTTTTAGCTTGTGCATGTTAATAAACTTTTTGTTTTAGAATAGTTCTAGATTGCTTGTTTTTAATGCTGTTCTCACTTTTTTCCTGGTTTGGTTTAGGGGCAAAGATTTGCACTCAGTGACAGTGGTACCTGGAAGCAGCACAGATGGCCAGTCAGCCCCTTTGGGGCAGTGTTGCCAGGTGGCAGGCCTCTTTACCACCTGCAGAATTCCCCCTATGTGGCTCTGCCCCAGCAGCTCTCTTCCCTTATCGAAGTCTCCCTTCCTCAGTCCATTGGCCTGGCCACTTTCTTGTGTCAGTCACCTTCCAGCTGCCCTTCTACCGTCTGTGGGTGCAGCCAGTCCAATCGCCCTTCTCCACCTTGCTTTTGTCACTTGATAGTAAATACATCCTGGAGATCCCTCCACATTAGTAAGTGGTGACATTCCTCATCCTTTTTATAGCTGCGTAGTATTCCACTAACATCACCTCCTTTTATGTGTTTATATAGTGTGCGGTCACCATCTGATCCTTTCCCTTGTTTTAGTTTGTCCCTTTCTCCTCCCCCCACACCTCCCTGACCTGCCCAGGGGAGGTGCTCCTGTTTGCACTCGCCCGGAGGTGGCTTCTGTTACATATATCCTACATGAAGGGCTCAAGCACTGCTTCTGGCCTTAGAAACGGAAGACAGGGTGTGGAGGGGTCAGTCTCCGTCTGGAATGTCCTGGTGGAGCAGGTGGCGGCTGACTAGCTGCTTCACTCTGTTTATGTTAAGTGACAGTGAGACACTCGATGAGTGTAGAAACTCTTCTCTTCCTCTTCTTGATGTTAGCTTTGGCATCATCTTTAGGGAGATCCTCAGAAGGAAAAATCTCATCAGTCAGTATATGTCTTAAGTTTCTGATAACCATTTCTTTGTTTAATAATTTGCTTTATTACTACGGAATTATAAGATTTCAGGCTGGGTATAGAGTAGGGGACACAAGAGCCCATTCTCCTTTCCTGCCTCTCCGTGGTGAAGGTACCACAATCCAAGGGGCCTTCCTTGAGGTATAAGAGCCCTGAGACTCTGGAAGGATGCCCTGTTCTAGACCATCTTTGGGCTCATGGTGGGTTTTTAGGAATTCTGCAACCCCTGATGTTGAAGTAAATTTTCTCTCCACATTGCATTATTCTGGAGAACGAGCCTTGTATAGTGTAGGGTTTTATACCTCGTTAAAGGAGTTTTTGATCCAGCTACAGGTTCAGGGCAACTGTCCAGAACTTTGTTTGGGGCTCTGAGGGGAATGAGTTGATGCTGCGTACAAAAGCGATGCTGCCCCTTTGTTTCCGCCGCCTGCACTGTTTGCAGAGGAAGCACCCTTCTTCCTGTCTCTGCCGTGGTGTCTTGTTATAAACTCTGGTTCTTAAGGGGCTGGTCTCAAACTTGCGGGTAGGGCTGCCAGACTGATAAATCCTGGAAAACAAAGGCCACATTCAATGTTGGATTTTACTTATGTCTACATTTAATTAAAAGTAAATAAAATTAAAAGTTCCGTTTTTCAGGTGCACTAGCCACATTCCAAGTACTTAATACCCACATGTGCCTGGCAGCTACCTTAATGGACAGCACAGATGTAGAACATTTCCATCATCCCAAAGAGTTCTGTTGCATGGTGCTGCTTACAGTGTTTATTTTACATTAAATGGCAAAGATGTACCTTGTTTTCAGCACCAGATTTGTCTGTCCGTCTTTACTGTGAGAGAAACTTCCTGATGGAACCTTCTCTTTCTTTCTCAGTCTTTAGAAGAAGTATGTGACCTGTTGCATGCAGCACCCTTTCAGAACATTCTCCCAAGAGTCCACGTGAAAGGTGAGCCTGTGTCCCTCTGACTAGGGACTCTAGACTGTCCTTTGCAGTGGTGACCATGGTCTGTGTGGCCAGAGAACGCAAGGCCACTTTTGTTTGAGTTTGCAACCTGTTCAGTCATAACTGGGGGTAATTGGTAGTGTAACGTAGTTAAACGAGTATTGAATAACTGGAATATTTAGGGCTGAAATGATATGTCTTGGATGTGCTTCCAGATAGCATGGGACTGGGGTGTTGAGTATGAAACAAGTGGCGTGAGTTGATAATCATTGCAGCAGATGGCACAGAGGGTTCATTGTACTAGTCTCTCCTTTTGATCACTTTTGTAATTTCCAGTAAGTTTTAAAAAGTGAATATTGAACAGAAAAGCAATTCTGTCAGTTTGAATTAAAATTCAGATGAGCCAGTTCTGTGAAAGAATTTCCAGAGAATCTGTATGATGCTAACTTAAAAATCTGTCATTTATTTTTTTCTGACAAAATTAACCTTTTGCAATTGTTTTTCATACAAAGGAACAGAGTATAAAATATTTTTTCCACTGCAGAGGGGGAGAGACTTGATGCCAAAATGAAAAGACTAGAATCAAAATATGCCCCGCTGCATCTCGTCCCTCTGATTGAGAGACTGGGGACCCCTCAGGTAATGTGTGCAGTGACAGCTGTCTCTGTTGCAAGCTGGGCATCCACACCAGGTCATCGGGGGGTTGGGGCTGGAGAGCACAGGCTGTAGGTGAAACCCAGACAGAAGTCATCATGAGCTGAGGGGCCTACTCAGGCCTCAGTGTCTCGGGGGGGTTTCCTAACGAGACCTCGGCACAGGTGGTTGGGAAGTTTGAATGAGCTAATACATACGTAAAAGGGCTTAGAACATCACCTGGCATGTAAGATGTAAACAATGTCACTGGTTTTTGTCCATCCTTTCATGAAGAAGGCTTTTCATAGGTTTTTAAGAACAGAAGAGAGTGGGAGTCTCTGAGATAGGAGGCAAGGTATCAGGGTAGAGTTCCATGATTCTGTAGCATTTTAAGCTAGATCAAGGTTTCTCAGTCTTAGCACTGTCGCCACTTTGGCCTACATAATTCTTTGTTATGGAGATTGTCCTATGAACTCTAGGATGGTTAGCAGTATCCCCAGCCTCTACCCACTAGATGCCACTAGACCCACCCTAAGCTATGACAAACAAAAATGTCTCCACATATTGCCACATGTCCTCTGGAGGCAAAACCACTCCCGTTTGAGAACAGCTTGACTGTGACATATGTTTAATCTTGTAAGACATATAGGTAAGAGCTGACATATTTACTTTGTTGGTGCTTATTTCTAAAAGTCCTCTTCTGCGAGCTAAGATAGTTTCCAGTAAGTCAGATCAAAACGAGAGTAGTTTGGTTTCAGCACTCTGCCTCCTGTCGTGGCCTCAATATTCTGTCCTTCCTACAGCAAATTGCAATTGCAAGAGAGGGGGACTTGCTGACAAAGGAGCGTCTCTGCTGTGGCCTGTCTATGTTTGAAGTCATCCTGACTCGGATCCGGACCTTTCTGGATGACCCCATCTGGCGTGGACCTCTGCCCAGCAATGGAGTCATGCATGTGGATGAGTGTGTTGAGTTTCACAGACTGTGGAGCGCCATGCAGTTTGTCTACTGCATTCCCGTCGGAACACACGAGTTTACGGTTGAGTAAGTGTGTGCTCAGTGGACAGGGAGGTGGGAACAATGGAAGCTGGCGATGGGCTAACACAGAAGACCGCATTCCTCTAGAAATAGACTAGAAATCTGCTGAGCTGCTATAAAGCCACTTATGTGGAAGATCTTACTTGATGCCCAGAAGGTGACTCAGGGCTAGGCTTTTGGGAGTCTCTGAACCCGTGAAAACTTATGCAAGTCAGGTGGGCATTTTTCTAGATATGGGATCCAGTTTTCCTGAAGTCATTCTTCATGGAGGGTCCACGATCTAAAAGAAGTTTAGGAGACAGTGTGCCAGAAGAACCCAAAAGAGGTGTTTACCAAAAACAGGGACCCACCACCTGCTGCTCAGCATTCCCTTCTTGGCCTGTTCCCAGCAGATGACTTGGTCATTGACATCTGGGACAGACTCATGAAAGACTTCATAATTTTTTATTGATAACCCCGTCTACTCACTGCTTCTTGTCTCCAGGCAGTGTTTTGGTGATGGGCTCCACTGGGCTGGCTGTATGATCATTGTACTTCTTGGGCAACAGCGGCGCTTCGCTGTACTGGATTTCTGCTACCATCTACTTAAAGTCCAGAAACATGATGGCAAAGATGAGATTATCAAAAACGTGGTATGTGGAAGTGTCACCAAAAAAGCATACTTTGTTTATTAAAAGTTTTTCTGGGAGTGTTGTTTATCCCAGTACATAAGTTTTGTTTTCATTTCTAAAATGAATCTAAATATAATCGATAAGTAAAGTAGCTTAGAAGTTAGAATACTAATTGTTCCATTTTCCTTCTCTTTCAAGGAACTTAGATCTACTTGATATTATAGAGCCTTATAGGATCAGCCTTTTCAGATTATTGGCATACTATTCCAGTCTTCTGGCTTCCTTTGTTGTAGTCAAAGTGTGTTTTTTATACACTAATATACTATTATATTAGTTTTTCTATTGCCCTCATAACAAATTACCACAGATGTAGTGGTTTAAAACAACATCCATTATCATCTCACAGTTCTCTCTGTCAGAAGTCTGGGTACAGCATGGCTCAATTGGGTCCTCTGTGTACAGTCTAACAAGGCCCAAATCAGTGTGTCTGTAGGGCTGGAGGCTCCTGGAGCCTGAGGATGAATCTGCTTCCAGGCTCATTTTGGTGGTTGGCTGGATTTAGTTCCTTGCAGTTGGAGGACTGAGGTGCCCTTTTCCTTGATAGCTGTTTAGCCCACATCCCTTCTCATGCTTTCTGCGTGGCCCCCCTCCTGCCAAGGTAAGTCAAGTCCCTCTCACACTTCCCATCTTTCAATTTTCCTTTCTGCCACATCTCTCCTGCCTCTGGCTGGAGGAAGTTCTCTGCTCATATGATTAGATTGGGTCCACCTGGATAATCCAGGGTTCTCTCTCTGTAACCTTAACTACATGGCAGAGTCCCTTTTGCCAAAGAACATGTTCACAGGTTCCAAGTATTGAGACATGGACATCTTTGAGAGGCCACTCTTTTACCTCCTACACCTCCATTTCCTTGGCTCCCTCAAGTGTACCTGGAGTACTTTCTTCTCTTAACTAATTTACTTCAGCTCTGTGTTTACTGTTTTTACTTTGGAAAATCATTAGTTTATATTTAAAAGTTCAGTTTGGTTCTTCTTCATATCTTGGTGGTAATTGATCATTTTATCTTCATTGAATTTTTTCCATTTTTTATTTCTTTACACATTTCATGTATTTTATATTCTATATCTTTTAGTTCTAGTATCTGAGGCCTTGAGAGGTATCTAAAACTATGAAATGTTTCCTTGTGTGTTGGATTTTTTGTCAGCTCTTGTTTGAACTTAATTTGGATTGCTTTTCTCCCAAGATTTTCATTTGCTTCTCATCTCCAAGGGCCGTTACCAACTAGGGACCACTTTAGCCTAATTATAGGGTCCTGGCTTCATGGGGAGTCTCTAGGTATAGTCTGGCTTGCTTACAGCCCAGGCTTATCCAACTTCACCCCACTGCTACTGGTGGCATCTGTCCCTGAGGAAGTCCTGGCTTCTGCTTTACCTCCTGCATAGGCAGAATCACCAATGCTTTTTAAAGTTTTTTCTGTTTTCGTGTGTGTGTTCTGTATGCAGTTTTGTTATAGCAGAAGAGTCTGTCAAAGTGTCCTATCCACAATAACTGGAAATCTAAAACTTGTGTTAGATTACTGGTCTTTCTCCACTGACCATATCATCTTCCTCTTTATAATCACAGCTTTTAGCACAGGTTCTTAGTACCTATTTGTTGAATGAATAAGTCTGTAAGTTGTACAAATGGGGGAATCTAGTTAGTAGCATGAAACCAACAGAGAAATGCAAAGTATATTCGTTGTTCCAGTAGTTGCATTAAAGAGACGGTGTGTGTCAATAATTTGTCATAATTTTTCTGAGAAAATATGAATATCTTGACATTTTAAAACATGAAAAATATGTTTTAATAGTAAAACATCCTAATTTTAACTGTTGTAGCCTTTAAAGAAGATGGTAGAAAGAATTCGCAAGTTCCAGATTCTAAATGATGAGATAATCACTATCTTGGACAAGTACTTGAAGTCAGGTGATGGAGAGAGCACACCTGTGGAGCACGTTCGTTGCTTTCAGCCACCTATCCACCAGTCCCTGGCCAGCAGCTGAGGGCATGTATCTCACCTGTTTTTGAAGAGTCTCAGTGCTGACTGCATTTAATAACTATAAGGGCATGTTTCTCTTTCTATACCCTATTTAGTAAGATTTTTAGGGACTATTTTTCAGTATCTCTGTACCTGTTAAAGGGGGTGCTTTTCAATCCAAAAGCTTAATTTTATAAAATTGACTTATTTTTCTAGAGTAAAA
>NW_025799966.1:0-1001 GCF_021613505.1 Equus quagga | reverse complement strand
CAGGTGGTTCCGGCGAGGCGAGCAGGTGGCTCCGGCGGGCTCGGCATTCGCTTCTGGTGTGTCCGGCAGGTGGTTCCGGCGAGGCGAGCAGTTGGCTCCGGCGGGCTCGGCATGTGCTTCCGGTGTGTCCGGCAGGTGGTTCCTGCGAGGCGAGCCCGTGGCTCCGGCGGGCTCGGCAGGTGCTTCCGGTGTGTCCGGCAGGTGCTTCCGGCTAGGCGGGCCCGTGGCTCCGGCGGTATGGCGGTCCCTTCCGGTGTGTCCAGCAGGTGGTTGCGGCGAGGCGACCAGGTGGCTCCGGCGGGCTCGGCAGGTGCTTCCGGTGTGTCCGGCAGGTGGTTCCGGCGAGGCGAGCAGGTGGCTCCGGCGGGCTCGGCAGTCGCTTCCGGTGTGTCTGGCAGGGGGTTCCTGCGAAGCGAGCAGGTGGCTCCGGCGGGCTCGGCAGTCGCTTCCGGTGTGTCCCTCAGGGGGTTCCTGCGAGGCGAGCAGGTGGCTCCGGCGGGCTCGGCAGGTGCTTCCGGTGTGTCCGGCAGGGGGTTCTGGCGAGGCGAGCAGGTGGCTGCGGCGGGCTCGGCAGGTGCTTCCGGTGTGTCCGGCAGGTGGTTCCGGCGAGGCGAGCAGGTGGCTACGGCGGGCTCGGCAGTTGCTTTCGGTGTGTCCGGCAGGTGGTTCCGACGAGGCGAGCCGCTGGCTCCGGCAGCTCGGCGGTCGCTTCCGGTGTTTCCGGCAGGTGGTTTCGGCGAGGCGAGCAGGTGGCTCCGGCGGGCTCGGCAGGTGCTTCCGGTGTGTCCGGCAGGTGGTTCCGGCGAGGCGAGCCCGTGGCTCCGGCGGGCTCGGCAGGTGCTTCCGGTGTGTCCGGCTGGTGGTTCCGGCGAGGCGGGCCCGTGGCTCCGGCGGCTTGGCGGTCGCTTCCGGTGTGTCCAGCAGGTGGTTTCGGCGAGGCGAGCAGGTGTTTCTGGCCTGCTCGGCAGGTGCGTCCGGTGCGTCCGGCAGGCGGCTCCGGC
>NW_025799965.1:0-1321 GCF_021613505.1 Equus quagga | reverse complement strand
ACAGATTTCACAGTATGGTGGGCACAGAGATCATAAAGAAGTAGAAATTTTGAGGAGACATTTTCAATACACACCAGAAAATGAACGCTGAGAATATTACAACCTATGAATGCATAAGGTACAATTTCCCAAATGATGATGGAAGGAAAACATGTGACCTGCCCAGGTGGAATTGTCAGACTCCTAGGAGATGACACCCTCATTGCGCATCAGAGAATTGCCTGGGCAAATTCAACTTGGGAGGAGCTCCAGGAATATCTCTGCGGAAGGTCCACCCGTTTGACCACATCCACAAAAGATAAGGGAGAAAACCGGGGATAATCTTCATGGAAAGAAACCCGTGTCTAGAGGGAATGTTGTAGACCTTTCAAAGTTCGAGGAGAAAGTTAGAAACCGACAAGAAATCCAGAACTGGCAAAACTATCCTACTTGGAAAACGGGAGTAGTCAGACTGGTATGAGATGGCTCTGAAACACTGAGTGCATGGAGTTTGTCAGTACACCTTAGAATTCTGAGGGTGTTTATGATATCACGGTGAACATGTCACCCAAGATGGCCGCATGTTTACAGTCCAAGGATTGGCCTAGGCTAGGAGAATCAAGTGAGAGATACCCAGAAACAGCTTTTCCAAACAGAAACCGGGCACAGAAACTGGAAGAGACCAAAGAGACGCTGATCCAAGGCATGAGAGAGGAATCATTGTGATGATACCTCATGCTTTCTTCGTTTTCTTCCCTTCCAAGAGCACTGAATTCCCTTCCGTTTCCTTGTGTCCTCTGGAATTTCTTTCCCAAAGGTTTGCTATTTCTCGGTTTACATAGCTTTCACCTGTTTTGTGCAGGTTATCCCTAGATTACTTGTTTTTCTTTCTAGCATGCTTTTTTTTTTGAGGTTCAGTTTTTCTATCATTTGCAACTTTTAATTGGTTTTGTTTAGGCAGAGGATTACTGCTGTGCTCATATCTGCTGGCAACGCTGCCGTATTTGCTGAGGAAGACTGGCCCTGTCTATCGTCGGTTCCCATCTGCCTCTACACTACCTCAGACGCCTGCCCCAGAAAGGCTGCACGAGCGGTGAGGAGGCTCACCCCCAGAATTCCACGCGGCCAACCACACGCTGCCGACACAGAACACGCGGACGTCACCTATGCAACACTGGCCGGCCCCTTTCGTGTTCCATAGGCAACCTGCAGTTGAGTGGAATGGGACTTGAATATGCTACTTGAGCCCAAATCTGGT
The DNA here is from genome assembly GCF_021613505.1 of Equus quagga. NCBI lineage: Eukaryota > Metazoa > Chordata > Mammalia > Perissodactyla > Equidae > Equus > Equus quagga. Next base: position 84 of record NW_025799965.1, on the reverse strand, counting down.
CCAGTGTAGACGAGGCCAGGTGGTTTTTCCGGTCCACTGGGATTTGTCAGAATTGGGTCTCTGCTGTCCCAGCAAGCATCATGG
>NW_025799964.1:0-1080 GCF_021613505.1 Equus quagga | reverse complement strand
TACAAGGTTCACGGTTTCAAGTCTGCCATTCAAGGCTTTGATCCATTTCAGGTGGTGTGTGTGCCAGGTGTAACATCTTGGTGTACTCTCGTTGTGTTCCATGTGGCTGTGCAGGCTTCCCAGCACCGTTTATGGTAGAAACTCCCCTTTCTCCACTGTCTCCTCTTGGCTCCCTGGTCGAAAATGGGCTGTCCATGTACGTTTGAGTTGGGCTCTGGGCTCTCGATTCTGTTGCATGGGTCTGTGTGCCTGTTTTGGGGCCCAGACTGTGCCGTCTCGGTACCTAGTGCTTCATCCTATATGTTGAAATCGGAAAGTGTGCCACGTCCTGCTTTTTTCGTTTTCCTGAGGATTCCTTTGCCTAGTCAGGGTCTCTTGTTGCTGGCTAGAAACATTAGGATTCCCTCTTCTGTCTCTGTGGGAAACATTGCTGCAACTTTGACTGGGATTGCATGGAATCCAGAGATTCCTTGCTCTGGTATGGACGTTTCAAGTGTCTCGATGCTTCCATTCCTAGATCCTGGAATCGCCTTCTTTGTCCTTGTGTCTTCTTGAATTTCTTTCCGCCAACGTTAGTCAGTTTTCCATTGCCATGGTTTTCACATGTTTTGCTAAGTTTCTTCATAGAGATCTCATCCTTCTCACTGGCAGGCAGGTTTTCACTTTTTCTTTTCGGCTTCAGTTTTTCTATTCTTTGCAACTTTGATTCGGTTTTGTTCTGGCAGAAGTGCATCGCTGAGCTCACATCTGCTGGCAATGCTCCTGTATTTGCTGTGGAAGTCTGGCCCTGTCTAACGTCCCTTCCCATCTGCCTGTACACTACCTTGGACGCCTGCCCCAGAATGCCTGAAGCAGTGGTGAGCAGGCTCCCCCGAGGTTCCACCCGGCCCACCCCGGGGCACCGACCCCGAACGTGGGGACCTCAATGCTGCAACACTGACCGGCCCCTTTCATGTTCCGTTGGCAACCTGCAGTTGAGGGCAATGGGACTTGAATATGCTACTTGAGCCCAACTCTGGCACTGTGTAGATGAGGCCAGGTTGTTTTTCGGGTCCACTGCGATGTCAGAGGATTTGTCAT
>NW_025799963.1:0-1033 GCF_021613505.1 Equus quagga | reverse complement strand
TCTCAGACGTGCCAGAACCACATGCCGGACATGCCGGAACCACCTCCAAGACAGACCAGAACCACCTGCCGAACCAAACTGAATCAACTGCCGAGAACTCTGGAACCACCTGATCCACTCCCCGGAACCAGCCGCCGGACACGTCAGAATCACCTGAGGGACACGCCAAAATCTTACCTGCTGGACATGCCAAAATCACCAGCCGGCTATGCCAGAACAACTTGCCGGACTCTCCGGAATCACCCACCGGGCATGCCGGAACCACCTCTCAGACGTGCCGGAAGCACGTGCCGGACGCGCCGGAACCACCTATTGGACAGACCGGAACCACCTGACGGACCCATCTGAAACACCTGCTGAGCACGCCGGAACGACCTGCTCGACTCGCTGGAGCCACTTGCTGGCCACGCCAAAATCACCAGCCAGCTATGCCAGAACCACTTGCTGGACACTCCGGAATCACCTGCGGGGCATGCCGGAACCACCTCACAGACGTGCCACTACCATGTGCCGGGCACGCTGGAAACACCTACTAGACACAACGGAACCACCTGTCGGACACTCCTGAACCACCTGCCGAGCATGGAGGAACCACCTGCTCGACTCGCAGGACCCACCTGCTGGATACGCAAAAATCACCTGCTGGCTATGGCAGAACCACTTGCCGGACTTTCTGGAATCACCTGCTGGCAATGCTGGACCCACCTCTCAAATGTCCCAAAATCAAGTGACGGAGACGCCCAAAGCACCTGCCGAGCTAGCCGGAAGCACCTGCTCGAATCATCGCAACCATCTGCCGGACCTGCCTGAACAACCTGCTGAGCATGCCGTAACCACCTGCCGGACACGCCAAAATCACCTGCGGGCTGGGCCAGAACCACTTGGAGGACTCTCTGGGATCACCTGCCGGGCATGCCGGAACCACCTCTCAGACGTGCCAGAACCACGTGCTGGACATGCCGGAACCAACTCCAGGACAGACCAGAACCACCTGCCGAACCAAACTGAATCACCTGCCGAGAACGCTGGAACC
>NW_025799962.1:0-1105 GCF_021613505.1 Equus quagga | reverse complement strand
TTTAGCCAAAGAACACGGAAACACTACCGCCTAAAGGCATGTGCACCGCTGAGTTCACCACAGCCTTACTCCCGCTCTCCAAGACTTGGAAGCCGCCCGGGTGCCCAGCAAGGGACGAATGGAGAAGGAACATGGGCTATAGCCACACAATGGCAGACCACTCAGCGGGAACACAGAATGCAATCCAGCCATTTGTGACCTCCAGAATGGCTGGGAGGGTGTTAGGGGAAGTGAAACAAGTCCCAGGGACAAAGTCAAATACCGTAGGATCTCATTTACAAGGAGAAGAAAAAACAAGCACTAACCAACAGGTGGCACTGGACATTTGATCGGGGGTGCCCAGAAGCAAAGCGGGGTGGTGGGGGAGGGTGAAAGAGATGATGAGGCACAAGTGTGTGGTGAGGGCCTGTGATTCGGCTTACGCTGGTGAAGAGGATGGAACCTACACGGAAGTCTAAATCGATGAGGATGTAAATCTGAAAGACATAGGAGGTTCTAATACAGGGTTATGGCAATAAATCCACCTCAAATCAAAAATCCACAAGGGGGTCCAGAATGACGGCATACAGCTTTGGGGGCTGAAAGAGATTAGAGAAGGTGAACTTCCAGGGATGGAAAATCACCTCAAAAGGCTTAATGATGCTACCATTCCAAATACATGAAGAGGAATCCTACCAAGAGAAGCTGATCCGTGCTAAGAACAGGAACCAACAGAAAACGTTACCGTCCATGATGTTCCTACTAATCACCTTCACGAATAATCCAGACAGGCCCACATCTTCCCAAGTTCAGGCCACAGGTTGGTCCAAAATTACAAGTCAGGGCCGGCCCTGTGGTGGAGCGGGCAAGTGCCCACGTTCCGCTTGCGTGGACCGGGCCTCACTCTTTCACAGCACGGGTGCAGATCACATTAGCACTGTTAGGGAATAGAGATGTCATGGTACGGTGCAGACAGAGGTCATAAAGAAGTAGCAATTGTGAGGGTCCGTTATGAATACGCACCAGAAAAATAACCGTGAGAATATTCCAATCTATGTAGGCATCTGGTACACTTCCCGAAAGGAAGAAGGAAGGAAAACTTGGGACCTGCCAAGGTGGAATTGGC
>NW_025799961.1:0-1345 GCF_021613505.1 Equus quagga | reverse complement strand
CCGGTCATGCTTGGGGTAGGTCTCTTTGTTGGGAAGGGCTCTACAAGTGTGCTGAAAACCACCCTTTTCCAGAGGGCTTGGTTCCTTTGTGAAGGCTGCCCTACCAGGCTAGAGTGCTCACTTTGGCTCCAATGAAATTCTCTCCCCCGACCTCTTGCCGTAGAAGGATTAGTGATTATGTGGTTTGACGGCATATGGAAGGAAGCTGGCTGAAAAGTAGAACATTACAATTCTGTTTCCAGAAAAATAAACATGCCAGGGCTGAGGATGTAGGTCAAACAAATGGCACACCCTATGGAAATAAAGTAAGCCCGTATCTACACGCAATCTAGGGCAACGCTCAAGGGTCAGGGGTCAAGTTCGAAACTTCCCAAATCCACAAAAGAGAAAGAAAAGTATCTTTCCTGGAGAGAGGAATTCATCAGATTTGTCTAATTTGTCTCGGAAAAACAGTATGTCCATGAAGGTGGTTGCCAGGACCACCTCGAATTTGGAGTTTCTCATCTCAGGATGTCAAACCAACCCAGATGACCCCGGGTTCTCAGTGCTTCGTTTGCCCTAGGCTAGGATAGCAAAGAGTCCTACAAGTGACCGGTCCAAATTCAAAGACAGCAACCAAGAGTCACGAAAGCACTCACACCTCGGCCTAGAGAACATACAGTGATTCAAGAAATACAAAATTAAACACTTGGACTGAAGGAGAACGGACTGATGAGCACATCTAAGGGAGATAGCTGAGAAAGACCATGACGAGAAGGCTGTGGAAAAGAAAAAAAGGTCCCAGAAAATGCAAGGCGAACAGATATCACACCTGAATAATCCACATTGAAAGATGTCAGTCTTTAGACAGGCTCTGCTGGAACGTTTGAAATTCAGAGAAATTCACAAGCCAAAAAACGGCAGTGAAGGTCAAACCTGGGCTCCCTGGGAAGGGTGAGTTATGAGACTGCTCCAAGCGGGCTCTGAAGCCCGGTGTCCATGAAGCTTGCCGGGACAGCACACACCCAATTATGACCAATCCTCTGACGTCACAGTGGCCCCGACAAACAACCTGGCCTCATCTACACAGTGCCAGATTTCGGCTCAAGAAGCATATTCAAGCCCCATTGCACTCAACTGCAGGTTGCCAACGGAAAATGAAAGGGGCTGGCCGGGGGTGCAGCGGTGACGTCCGCAGCTTCCGGGTCGGTGGCCCGGGGTGGGCCGGGTGGAATCCTGGGGGTGAGCCTCCTCACCACTGCTTCAGTCATTCTGGGGCAGGCGTCCGAGGGGGTGTAGAGGCAGCTGGGAAGGAACGTTAGATAGGGCCAGACTTCCACAGCAAATACAGGAGCATTGCCAGCAG
>NW_025799960.1:0-1056 GCF_021613505.1 Equus quagga | reverse complement strand
CTGTGACGTCAGAGGATTGGTCATAGTGGCCCCGACAAACAACCTGGACTCATCTACACAGTGCCAGAGTTGGGCTCAAGCAGCATATTCAAGCCCCATTGCACTCAACGGCAGGTTGGCAACGGAACATGACAGGGGCCGGCAGGGGGTGCAGCGGTGACATCCGCAGCTTCTGGGTCGGTGGCCCGGGGTGGGCCGGGTGGAATCCTAGGGGTGAGCCTCCCCACCACTGCTTCAGTCATTCTGGGGCAGGCGTCCGGGGGGTGTAGAGGCAGATGGGAATGGACGTCAGATAGGGCCAGACTTCCACAGCAAATACAGGAGCATTGCCAGCAGATGTGAGCACAGCGATGCACTTCTGCCAAAACAGAACCAATTCCAAGTTGCAAAGAATGGAAAAACGGAAGCTAAAGACAAACGAAAAATAACACAGCTTGCCAGTACGAAGAATAAGATCTCTATGAAGAGCCTTAGCAAAACAGGTGAAAGCTATGTCAATCGAAATCTAGCAAACGTTTGGAGAAAGTAATTCAAGAAGACAAAATTAAAAAGAAGGATATTCCGGGACCTAGGAATGGAAGAATTAAGACACTTGAAACGTCCATAGCGGAGAAAGGAATCTCTGGATTCCATGCAATCCCAGTCAAAGTTGCAGCCATATTTGCCAGAGAGATAGAAGAGAGAATCCTAAAGTTTCTAGCCAGCAAGAAGTGACCCTGAATAGGCAAAGGAATCTTCAGGAAAACGAACAAAGCAGGACGTATCACACTTTCTGATTTCAACATAGAGGACGATGCACTAGGTACCGAAACGGCACATTCCGGGCCCAAAAACAGGCTGGCAGACCCATGCAACAGAATCGAGAGCCCAGAGCCCAACTCAAACATACATGGACAGCCCATTTGCGACCAGGGAGCCAAGAGGAGACAGTGGACAAAGGAGAGTCTCTCCAAGAAACGGTGCTGGGAAGCCTGCACAGCCACATGGAACACAACGAGAGTAGACCATGATGTGCCACCTGGCACACGCACCACCTGAAATGGATTAAAGCCCTGA
>NW_025799959.1:0-1417 GCF_021613505.1 Equus quagga | reverse complement strand
AGCAGAGCAGAAGTTCTACTTCAGCGAGCTCAGGGCTGGGAAGCAACAACGTTTCCCAGGCCTTTGTAAGAGATTTTGCCAGTCGGCTGTAAGAGCACTGTGGAGAGCAAGTTGATTCTTAGCTTCCCAGAGAGGTGGAAGCCAGACGCTTTGGGGCCTGTCTCCCCTTTAGGAACCAACACAGGTCATTGTGCCTTCCACTCTAGGGTATTGTAGGACATGGCAGAGCAGAAGTTCTACTTCAGCGAGGTAAGGGATGGGAAGGAAATGCCTTTCCCAGGCCTTTGTAAGAGATTTTGCCGATATGCTGTAAGAGCACTGTGGAGAGCGAGTTGTTTCTTAGCTTCCCAGAGAGCTGGTGGTGAGACGCTTTGTGGCCTGTCTCCCCTTAAGGAACCAAGGCAGGGCTTTGTGCCTTGCAGCTCTAAGGAAAGGTAGGACTCGGCAGAGCAGAAGTTCTACTTCAGAGAGATCAGGGCTGGGAAGCAACTGCGTTTCTCTGCCCTTGTAAGAGATGTAGCCGGTAGGCTGTAAGAGCACTCTGGAGAGCGAGTTGTTTCTTAGCTTTCCAGAGAGCTGGAAGTCAGACGCTTTGGGGCCTGTCTCCCCTTTAGGACCCAAGGCAGGGCTTTGTGCCTTGCAGCTCTAGGGCAATGTGGGACACGGCAGAGCGGTAGTTCTACTTGAGCGACATCAGAGCTGGGCAGCAAATGCGTTTCCCAGGCTTTTGTACAAGATGTTGTCGGTAGGCTGTCAGAGCACTGTGGAGAGTGAGTTGTTTCTTAGCTTCCCAGAGAGCTGGAAGGCAGACGCTTTGGGGCCTGCCCCCCTTTGAGGTGCCAACGCAGGACTTTGTCCCTTGCAGCTCTAGGGCCATGTAGGACATGGCAGAGCAGAAGTTCTACTTCAACGAGATCAGGGCTGGGAAGCACCTGCGTTTCCCAGGCCTTTGTAAGAGATTTTGCCAATATGATGTAAGAGCACTGTGGAGAGCAAGTTGTTTCTTAGATTTCCGGAGAGCTGGAAACCAGACGCTCTGGGACAAGTCTCCTCTTGAGGACACAAGGCAGGGCTTTGTGCCTTGCATCTCTAGGGAAATGTAGGACACGACACAGCAGAAGTTCTACTTGAGCGAGATCAGGGCTGGGACGCAACTGCATTTCCCAGGCCTTTGCACGAGATGATCCCGGTAGGCTGTAAGAGCACTGTGGAGAGCGACTTGTTTCTTAGCTTCCCATAGAGCTGGAAGCGAGACGCTTTGGGGCCTGTCTCCCCTTGAGGAACCAAGGCAGGGCTTGCGCCTTGCAGCTCTAGCGCAATGTAGGACAGGGAAGAGCAGAAGTTCTACTTGAGCGAGATCAGGGATGGGCAGCAACTGCGTTTCACAGGGCTTTGCAGGAGAAGTTCCCTTTAGGTT
>NW_025799958.1:0-1053 GCF_021613505.1 Equus quagga | reverse complement strand
GGGCTCAAGCAGCATATTCAAGCCCCATTGCACTCAACTGCAGGTTGCCAATGGAGCATGAAAGGGGCCGGCCGGTGGTGCAGCGGTGAGGTCCGCAGGTTCTGGGTCGGTGGCCCGGGGTGGGCCGGGTGGAATCCTGAGGGTGAGCCTCCTCACCACTGCTTCAGTCATTCTGGGGCACTCGTCCGAGGGGGTGTAGAGGCAGATGGGAAGGGACGTTAGATAGGGCCAGACTTCCACAGCAAATACAGGAGCATTGCCAGCAGATGTGAGCACAGCGATGCGCTTCTGCCAAAACAGAACCAATTACAAGTTGCAAAGAATAGAAAAACGGAAGCTAAACACAAACGAAAAATAACACAGCTTGCCAGTACCAAGAAGAAGATCTCTATGAAGAACCTTAGCAAAACAGGTGAAAGGTTTGTCAATCCTAAACTAGCAAACGTTTGGGGAAAGAAATTCAAGACAACACAAGGAAAAAGGAGGATATTACGGGACCTAGGAATGGAAGAATTAACACACTTGAAACGTCCATAGCGGAGAAAGGAATCTCTGGATTCCATGCAATCCCAGTCAAAGTTGCAGCCATATTTGCCAGAGAGATATAAGAGAGAATCCTAAATTTCCAGCCAGCAACAAGAGACCCTGAATAGGCCAAGGAATCCTCAGGAAAACGAACAAAGCAGGACGTATCACACTTTCTCATTTCAACATAGAGGACGAAGCGCTAGGTACCGAAACGGCACAGTCTCGGCCCAAAAACAGGCAGACAGACCCATGCAACAGAATCGAGAGCCCAGAGCCCAGCTCAAACATACATGGACAGCCCATTTGCGCCCAGGGAGCCAAGAGGAGACAGTGGAGAAAGGAGAGCCTCTCCAAGAAACGGTGCTGGGAAGCCTGCAGAGCCACATGGAACACAACGAGAGTACACCATGATGTGCCACCTGGCACACGCACCACCTGAAATGGATTAAAGCCCTGAATGGCAGACTTGAAACCGTGAAACTTGTAGGAGAAGACCTAGGCAGAGTGCTCTTTGCCAACTGTCTG
>NW_025799957.1:0-1000 GCF_021613505.1 Equus quagga | reverse complement strand
CTAGAATCTTTAGGATTCTCTCTTCTATCTCTCTGGCAAATATGGCTGCAACTTTGACTGGGATTGCATGGAGTCCAGAGATTCCTTTCTCCGCTATGGACGTTTCAAGTGTGTTAATTTTTCCATTCCTAGGTCCCGGAATATCCTCCTTTTTCCTTGTATCGTCTTGAATTTCTTTCCCCAAACGTTTGCTAGTTTTCAATTGACATAGCTTTCACCTGTTTTGCTAAGGTTCTTCATAGAGATCTTCTTCGGACTGGCAAGCTGTGTTTTTTTTTTTGTTTGTGTTTAGCTTCCGTTTTTCTATTCTTTGCAACTTGAAATTGGTTCTGTTTTGGCAGAAGTGCATCGCTGTGCTCACATCTGCTGGCAATGCTCCAGTATTTGCTGTGGAAGTCTGGCCCTATCTAACGTCCCTTGCCAGCTGCCTCTACACCCCCTCGGACGCCTGCCACAGAGTGACTGAAGCAGTGGTGAGGAGGCTCACCCCCAGGATTCCACCCGGCCCACCCCCGGACACTGACCCAGAAGCTGCAGACCTCACCACTGCACCACCGGCCGGCCCCTTTCATGTTCCGTTGGCAACCTGCAGTTGAGTGCAATGGGGCTTGAATATGCTGCTTGAGCCGAAATCTGGAACTGTGTAAATGAGGCCAGCTTGTTTGTCGGGGCCACTGTGACGTCAGAGGATTGGTCATAATTGTGTGTCTGCTGTCCCGGCAAGCTTCATGGACACGGGGCTTCAGAGCCCGCTTGCAGCAGTCTCATATCTCACCCTTCCCACTGAGCCCAGGTTTGAGCTTCGCTGCCCTCTTTTGGCTTGTGAATTTCTCTGACTTTCAAACGTACCAGCAGAGCCTGTCTAAAGACTGACATCTTTCATTGTGGATTATTCAGGTGAGATATCTGTTCACCTTGCATTTTCTGGGACCTTTTTTTCTTTTCCACAGCACACTCGTCATGGTCTTTCTCAGCTATCTCCCTTAGAGGTGCTCATCAG
>NW_025799956.1:106380-110905 GCF_021613505.1 Equus quagga | reverse complement strand
TTTAACTCAGCTGTTTTCTTGGTGCCCTCCTGCACCTCAGCTTTCCAGCTGTGGTGGCTGTTGGCAGGGTACTTGGGGAAGAACTGCCCTGAATCAGACAAGATGGGTTAGATTTTCCTAAACAACTATTTGACACGTGCATATAAAAGCAGGAGAATTTCCTTGTCGAAGACTTATAATCAGAGAAATGCAAATTGAAACAGCGGTGAGATGCCATTTCACACCCATGAGATTGGCAAAAATTAAATGCTGCGATAACCAAGTGTTGGTAAGGTTGTGGTTACATACTGCTAGTGGGAATGTAACTGGACCCAGCCACCTTGGAGAGCAGTATAGTGATGTCCAGTTGAAGGAGGGCAAACATACCTATTTACCCCAAATGTCCATTTCCAGGTATACACTCTAAGAAACTGCTGCACGCTTGTCGGAGAGAATGAGTACAGGAATGCTCATTGCAGCTTAAATGTCCACCCATTTGGAATACACAGAATGTTAGATAGTCCCGCACAGTTGATGGTCTAGCATTGTGAAAAATAAACTGTAGCCACATGCATTAAAGTGGTTGACTCTTACAAATCTACCGTGGGGTGGGGCAGCAAGGAACAGAAGAATTCTTACAGACTGTTTCCACTTCCGTAAAATCTGCAAACATGCAAAATTATGTTGTTTGTGGCTGTGTACATACGAAGTAATAGTATAGCAACGTGCAGGGGAACGACTAACACCAAATTGAGAGTAGTGATTATCTCTGGGAAGAGGAGATGAGGAATGGGGTTGGCCAGGGGTACAGAGGGCTGTAGTTGTATCTGTAATATTCTAGTACTGAAAACCTCTGAATCAGATCATTGCAATTTAAGATTTGCTTATCTTGGGTGTAGGGTACAGAGATAGTCATTATATTATTTTAAATATTTTTCAGATGTTAGAAGTATTTCTCACATGCAAAAAATTTTTTTGCTTACAGGGCACAGGGCTTTTTTGCCCAGTAACAGGGAACCTCTAGCTCCAGGCTCCCGCCCAGCACAGCCTGTTAGGCTGCAGCTGGCGGTCCTCTTCTCATCCTTTCTGACCTGCACAGCCTCGGTTGGTGATGGCTGCCTTTTATTTTGGAATTGCTGATAGGCGTGGAGGATTTCCCAGTTTCTCTGACCATTCTAGTGGACCTAGGTCAGCAGTTTGAGCTTTGTCAAAATATAAGTGCCCCAGGACGTTCTGACTTATCAGATGTATGGAGGGCCCCAGAAATCTGAGTCTGGAAAAGTTCCCCAGTAGATTCGATGCCCACTAAAGTTCGAGAACCGCCGCCTTAGCCTTCTGACGCTGGGCTGTACTCCATTTCAGCTTTGCCCCAACTAGCCTGCAGGCTGCCTTCTGTTGCCCCTCCTGCATGACTGGGACTAATGTGGACGCATGTGACACTTAGCTCTTCTGTAGGGCATAAAAGAATGATAGGGTTGGAAGCCATGGAACGTTAAGCCTTTTGTAATCCAGGCTATCTACTTCTCTTATTTCCGTGCAGGAAAGGGGCCCACCACCCACGGGGGGAATTGATCAGGTGTTACAAATTTAACCACGTGTCACTCTATGTGGTTTTATATAACTGTAGAATAGAACCGAAAGAAGGTCTGAGAAAGAAGGAGGGGCCGGCCCTGTGGCCCAGTGGTTAAGTTTGGGGGCTCTGCTTGGGTGGCCCGGGATTTCGCAGGTTCGGATCCTGGACGCGGACCTAGCAATGCTCATGAAGCCATGCTGAAGTGGCATCCCACATGCCACAAGTAGAAGCACCTACAACTGGAATTTACAACTATGTACTGGGGGGCTTTGGGGAGAAGAAGAGGAAAAAATAAATAAAAATTGAGAAAAGAACTGTCAGATTTGGAGAAAGTGAACCTGCAGAGGTGAGTGTCCATGCCTTCTTGTGCAGATGGTGGTGATTGTTTTAGTGTTTCAGCTTATGACGTGCATTCGACATTCAGCTGTTTAGGCCTGTTGTCTAAGATCGTGGTCCTTAGGAAGCAACCGATTATCCCTCAAGATGTAGGAGTTGTCTTTTTCCCAAATTTGCTAGTTTTCCTTCTCTGCTAGACTGTTTTTGCTCTAGTCTTAATATGTGTAGGGATGAATTTGTATTAGCAAATGCGGGGATTTCTGGTAAGGAAATTTGTACAGTGCCTGTTTATTTGTCTTTGGTGAGGTGGTTCTTTCTGGAAACCTACTCTGGAGGTGCAGTGTTGCCCCAGGTACATTTTTGCAGGGCAGCTGTGGAGGGTTGTATGCATTGGGCCCAGCAGAAGGACACTTGTTTTGGGTGGCAAGTGGGAGTGGAAATCCATTCTGTGCTCCCCTTACCAAGAGGAGCACCTCGTGTGGAACTGTGTCCCCTCAGAGAGGGCACCCCTTTCTCCTTCTCACGGAGGTGCTTTATGGACCAGCGTGGCCCTGCAGCTCCGGAAGTGTTGGTCCAGCTGTAACTAACTGCGGTCCACCCTCATCAGGGGCTCTGCAAAGAGGGCTGCTCAGGCTTGGGCCTGGGGCTGCAGGTGAGCTTTGCATGCGAAGGGACCTGCCCCTGGCTTTTCATCACCCTGCTCACGTGAACCAAAGAGGTCAGCTGAAAATTGTAAAATTTGTTATGGGGCTGGAGAAATAGGTACAGAAGAAACGATTTAGAAAATACCATTCTGTATGGAAAGACAGAAGGAGAGAGAAACCATTAAAAAGACGAAAGCACTGGGGAGAGACAGTGGCTTTGAACCACGTTTGTCTTTGCATTCTTACAGTGCTCACTTTCAGGGAAACACGATGTTATTTTTCTCTTCCTATTTCCCCCTACTAGCATTCTTGAATTTCTTAAGACCTGAGGCTTTTTAGCCAATTTTGAAATATTTACCCATTTGTGTTTTCCATTAAGTGGTTGTTTACGCTTCCTGCTGTTTCATTTTTTTCTTGGAGAGAGAGGGGGTGGGGGCTGAACCAAGGACGAGACTGGACTTCCTACTGCTGTCGTACAGAGTGGCAGCGTGGTTTTCAGGACAGTTGTCACGGCCGAGAGCTGTCCTGTGGGCTCATTTGAAGTGGTTCCTGTTGTCTTTTTAATTATTTTTAAACACGATTGAGAGTGATGGATAGAGAGTTTCCTGGTGCTTTTGCTGCTGTCTTGAAGGAATTTTTTTGAAGGAAATGTGTGTAAATAAAACTGAAAATGTTTAACGCAAGTGGTGTTATGCCCACACAAGGAGGAGAAACAGTCCTCACCCGCAGGCCTTACCCACAGGAGGCAGTTTGGTTTTTCCTGTTCGGCTTTAGTGGATCTTAGTGCTGTGCTAGGGCTGCTCAGAACACTCGCTGGAGTGACGCTGGACAGGTGGAGGAGGAGAAGGATGGGATTGCTCCAGGGTTTATCCGCAGTTCCCTCCAGTCGCCATGTGGAAAGCCTTTACTGCATTGTCTGCTTTTGTGATAGAGCGTGTGTAGAAATAAGGGAGAGATTGTCACTTTTGAGGTATACGGTCATCTGACCCTGTTGAAGGAAAAAATGGAGGGAAGAAGTGGTAAAAGAGGACAACTGCATTCCTGGAAGAGAGTAGCCGGCATTCAAGTGGTAGGACATTTTGTAGCGCTTTTGGGATGTCGCCTGAGTTGAAAGTTCCCTGTCCGCGTCCCTTCTGCTCCAGCACGGCTGATTTCAGTGTGTGCAGATGGGGCTCACTGATCTTCGGTTGAAACCTGTTTGATGGTCACAGAGCTAGAAAGTAGCGGTTTTGAAGAGGAGACTGAGGTAGTTAGGTAGGCTGAAAGTAAAACACGTATTCATTTCATAATCGCTTTTGCAAATAGGAGTTGGGACTCTCATAATGAACAAAAATTATTTTCATTTGGCTTTTAGGCTGTTTTGTTTTTAGAATTTTTAATAGACTTGTCTTCCTGTGTAGATTTTTGTTGCTGCCTCAGTGCATATTTGAGCACCTACCGGGGGCGGGTAATCCCAGTAGAAGGCAGATTTCCTGTGGTCATGGCCTTGACTGTCAGAGACTTCGTTCCCTGAGGCCCTGACAGCAGCGCAGAGGGTGTGCTTCAGCCACTGCCTTCTTCTCTCCCTTTCTTCATGCTTCCTTCTGCTTTCTGGCCCTCTGGGCTTGGTGGTGATCTGGCCATCTGTTAGGAGAGGCCCGGTTGCCTCCTTCCCCCATGGGAAGGGTGCAGAGGCTTCACAGAGCCTTTTGACTGGGCACCCACCAGTAAACCCCTCCAACAGTATTGAGCAGGACCGAGGGCCACCACAGGGCTCCAGCTCCTCTTCCTTCGTTGCTGCCTTTGTTGCCACTGCCCACTCTTTGCTCTGGAGCCTGGAAGGCACCCCTGTCACCCCCAGTCATACAAAGAGGCTTTGTGCTCTGAGGATGTTCTAAAGGCAGGATCGCTGTAATTATAATTCCCGAAGCACAAGCAAGCAATGGGGGCAGGCAGGGTAAAGATGGTATCCCAGGACTTGCTGGTAGGGAGAAGCCAGCGGGATGAGAAATCA